>NC_065508.1:35572797-35662632 GCF_006386435.1 Epinephelus moara | reverse complement strand
GCGTTCTAGCGCATATTTAGTCAATGAAATGTAAACACAACAGTACATATTTGACCACTTATTTTTTGACATTTTAGGGGAAGCTGAGCTTCCGTTGCAGTCTTAGAGCAATCGCCACTGGTTGGTACAATTATAATATACGCATTTCCAGAGTGTTCTTCCACAGGAGTTTTTTCCACCTGGAATAAGCAACGCCAATATTCACTCGCGTTTTGTCCCATCCTCGCTTATCTGATCTTTTTCTTTTATTTGGTGGCGTGGTTTCCCTCTTACGGGGCAAAACATGTGTGTGGTCGTCAATTTAAAGTGCGACAGAATCATAAAAGTACAAAGCAGTTTCACGCAGAAGCGCCCCAGCAAGTTCTAAGTAAACGTGAAAGGCGAAGCGTGTGTATCCCTTTCGGCCACTGTATTCAAATATGGCGACGCAAGAAGGCAGCCTCCAGCAGACCGCGCCCTACCTGTGTATGTATAGAGAAATCATTCTAAGCCTATGAGAAAGCTTCCATTTGTATGTGAATTGCATTACACTTTATTACACTTTAGTAAATATGTATTTATGAAAGCAATAGTTGATATTTGCTAATAAACAACCACGTAAGTGTAATTGAAAACCTGTGTATACATGTGGACAGGGGGTAAATTTCACCATAAATAATGACTAATAACTTTTGAACACCATAAGATAAGGTGCCTGAGATAACATTATCACATCAGGTCAAAGTGCAAGGGTCAGGGTCAGCTAAACGTGGGGAAGGACTTGTGGTAAACAGAGTGACTTAGCTGGCAAGAATGATGCTATGAGTGCCCATATGGACACTTGACCATATTGATAAAATATGCAGGTGCAGCTTGATTATGCATGGTGCTTGTACTCTGTCTGTGCTGGTGAAAATCATGGCAACAGTAAAATATGTGTAATTTGTTTTGCCTTTCTAGAGTGGCAATTAGCAAATAAAACTCAAATTTGTTTTAATATAACCCAGAAGCTGCACATTTAATCGTTTCTGCCCCTCTCTGTAAAGAGTTTATCATATAATATGTAACAAACAAATTTCTCGGGTGCAGTACTTTACAGAGAGGAACCGAACAGATTAAACCTGAAACTTTCAAGGTTGGCAACTTGCTCATTGCCAACCTAGATATGAAAAACAAATATCCAAAAGTTATATCGACCAGAGTGTGAAAAACAAGAACAAGAAACACATATAGCCAAAGCCCAATCTCCAAAGACAAATGTCTGCTGCCCCAAGGCTATACCTGCCAACATTAGGTTGACTTCCTTCAGTGCCTCCACCACACTTCAACACAGATTAATTCATAGCTCATGGTTAATCAAAAAAGAAAAAGAAGGAAAAAAAAATAGAATTACCACCTCACTGTTTACATCCATATCTGTCCAGTCTCATATGTAGCCATGGCAGATGATGATGCCTCAAATATGGATCTTTCTACAAAGAGGCTACATATTCTAAAATGTTAATGCTTCAATTACATCTTCATCCCAGCCACACACAAGAGCTAAATAACTAGTTTTAAGGTGGTTTGAGATTAGTGTCACCAATTCAGTACAGTCTCCCTCTGTTTCAGAGTTATGACATTGAGTAATGGACGAAAAGTATTTTTGCAGAATATTAGGATGTCACATTGAAGTTGACCTTTGACCTTTTGAATATAAGATGCCATCACTTCATCATTTTATCCCATTTGGGTAAAATTTGTCATTATTAGTGTACAAGTTTTTGAGTTATGGCCAAAAACATGCTTTGTGAGGTCACAGTAAGCTTGACCTTTGACCACAAAATCAATTAATTGTTGCTTTTAAGTGGATGTTTGTGCCAAATTTGTTGAATTCCCTCAAAGCCCTCTTGAGATATTGCATTCATGAGAATGAGATGGAAGCAAGGTCACAGTGACCTTGTCCTTTGACCACCAGAATCTAATCAGTTTATCGTTGAGTCCAAGTAGACTAATGTAGTAGTGCCAAATTTAATTGAAAAGGCGTCTTTCAGATATTGTGTTAACAAGAATAGTACGGACAGACAGACAACCCGAAAACATAATGCCTCTGACCATGGCTATCACCAGCGCTGAGGCAGAAAAGTGTATAAAAAGGTTTAAGCTTGGTGAATAGCTTAGTTTATGAACCCCAGTGTTAATGTATAATTCTCAGGTTTATCAGTGTGCATAAACTAGGCTATAGACAGACTGATGTCACTTCTAACAGTGACAAACAGAGTGACAGCTGGCTCATATAAATGGGTCAAATGCAGGTTGAGTGTTCATCGGCAGGTCTGCGTTATTTCTGCTGTATGAAATGTCTCTATCATCACCCTGCATTTTCATAAACACATCCAGGCGCTGTCTCACAGTACATAATAGACTACAACTACCAAGTAGGATACTGTAAAGCAATTGATCCACTTCTCACATTACCCCTCACACACACACAGTGAGGGAGAGAGATTTTTGTTTTTAGGGTGAAGGGCAGAAAGCAGAGGCTGGGCCAGCACAGTCAGGTAGGGTTGACAATGCATGCTCCAGACCGGGTTGCTAGGCACCATGGCACAAATTAAGCATAGTATGTGGAGAGGTTTTACCGTTCTCCAATCTAATCTGGCAACACACATCCTACTCGGAAACATGTGAGAAACACCCTTTTGATTTGTATATCACAATTAAATTGGGTGACTGCCTGGAGAAATCAGGGGCACAGCGGGAGAAAGGGTTAAAAAATGGAAAGCCCATTAAAATCTGTTTTAGCAGGTTTGCAAGGCAGCATAAAAAACATTGCTTCTTACTGCCTGCACCACTGAACTCCAAATGTGGCTTTTCTTGCCAGATTGGCTCTGATGATGGTCCTAGGTCGACGTAAGTAAGGTCATGTCATGTGAATAACATTACACAAATTGTTGCTTTCATTAATGACTAACTGTCACAGCCATTAGTGTTTCTGCTGAATCCTAATGAACATTCATGAATTTTATTTTATTTTATTTTCATTTATTTCATTTTTGGGTTAATACATTTTTGGATGCTACAGCACCCCCAGCACCCTACGTCCCACCGCTGTGAGTATGCACAAGTGTCTGACTAGACATGACAATGCAGGGGAGAAAAAGGCTCTGAAGGCTCTGACTCCAAGGAAACTCTTTTGGCAAATCACACCTATAGGTGGTACCAGCAGTGGTAACACAGAGCCCAACCCCTCCTTCATGGTCACACACTGTATTTAATGTGACAATTAATTTGCATTCACTGTTGGAAAAAAATCCCCAAACTATGTCCCAGTAGTCTTTAGTGGCAGTCTTTCTCTGTGCTACGCTTTAGGCTGATTAACGACATATTTTTAATTTGCTGTGTTGAAGCCAATTTTCAAAAGTATATTTGTGTGCACAGGTTTTATGAGTTGTACTTTAAGTTCCAGCTGTGAAGCAAATGAACTGTAATTTATTATTTTTAAAGTAATTTATTACACCCTTTTTAAATGCTCCTAATGAATTACAAGTACAGTATTATCATACAGAAATATATGTCACATGGGATCGAGAAATTATACCTTGTTATGGGGACAAGAAGGTGAAATGCCATGAAGCTGCTGTTTCAGACTACTGGTACCTATTTTGTTCCAACTCAAGCACTGCAGAGAATCATAACAAAACAGCAAATTTCATCTGAGCCTCAGTACAACCACAAAGGACAAAACCAATGCACTTCACTGCACAATCACCCATCAAAAACCTCTCAAAACCACTGGAGTACTTCCAAAGCCACCCCACTATTGTAATCAAGATGTGGGCATGAAAAAAAGAAAAAGAAAAAAGACGAACAAGAAAGAACTGTGTAACATTCAGCCATTTCATTTTCAGTCAGTGTGTGTGTTAATTGAGAGAGGCTAAGGCTCCATCACTATGAAGCCTGGGTACTGTACCAGAGCTGGGTGTGTTGTTGAATGTGATACCCCAAGGCAGTCCACTTTCAATCAGCCCGAGCAATTTGTTTCACTTACCTAGAGAGAGAGGGAGAGAAGAGAAAAGAACCAAACAATTACATCATGCATTCTGAGTGTATGCTGCATTAGCACGAGGCGTGGATTCTTTCGTTTGTTCATTGTGATCTACTTTAGCACTGAAGGGCCAAAAGGGACTAACAATTTGATTAAATTGAGATATCATTCAGGATGTGATAGTATGTGACACGCAGCTATTTGAGCCTGAACAAACTGATCTACTGTATGTGGTAGCTCACTTATTAACATGCAATGCAGCAAGCAGAAGGCTGCAATATCCCATGTGTCCTCCAACACTTCACTCAAGGTCATGAATTCAATTATTGGTGATAATATCGAAGGTAAACTTAATAATTGAATTTCAAGCAATTGAAATCTATCTCACTGTCACATTAAAAGGATTACAGTAGATAAGCAGGATGAAGTTTCTGTTGGTATAGATACTCATGTCTCAGACATCAGACTGCAGCTGTCATGCTGGGGTTTTGTTGGCCTGCATTTAGTCACTCAAGACTTTGTCATTTTTACTTGTACAGTTTTATTATGAGTATTCTCACATAATAGTTTCAAGATTCAAGATAAAAAAAAAACGTTATTGTTTATTACATGGTGACACAAACTTGCCTTAGGTTAGGGTCTCACAGACAACATAAAATAGACATCCATGAAAGTTTCATAAAATTGAAACTGCATTAAAAACCCAACCAATTGTACCAAACCATGTTTGGTACAACCGTTCAGACAACCCACAGAAGACTACAATGAATTGTCACTAATAAGTGATCTAAAATCATTTGCAACCTTTAATTCCATCAATGAAATCTTTCTCACAAAGAACAAAAGTGATCTCTCCCCATTAGCTTCTGCGGTAACGGCTGGAGGAACGGTAACAGTGGGTAACAGTGTTTAATCGGTTTCAAAACTCATGCACACGACAGCCAGGTGCATGCACATGATAGGAGTGCATAGAACAGTATCCGGGAGCGAAAAACCATCCTCGAGAGGGAGCACTTCTACTCTGCAGGTGCACAGAACAGCATCCATGAGCAGAAAAGAATCCATGTGCTCTGTGGGCGGTTGAGACTCACGAGGTAGAGCAGATCATCCACTAATCAGAAGATCCAAGGTTCAATCCCTGGCTCCTGCATGTCGAAGTACCCTTGGGCAAGATACCGAACCTTTCTTTTGAATGTCTAACTGAGTAGCAGATGGGACCTTGTATAGCAGCCTTGGCCACCAGTGTATAACCATGTGTGCTAATCTGGGAATGTGGTATGTCATGTAAAAGCTCTTTAAATGGTCAGAAAACAGGAAAGGAGCATTATGAATGCATGTCCATTCACCCTTTATAAATGCAGTGACAAGTGCAAGGTTGATTCCTTCCTACACACTCACAAGTGCTAGAGTTGGGCGGTATCCAAATTTTGTTACAGTTAAACCTTCCCCACATTTTCCCGGGGTATACGGTATTACCGTGACTAATTAAAAATCACTTTAAAGGGCTCAGAGGGACTCGCCAAAAATGTCGGCTTGCGCTTATACAGTTCAGAAACAGAATAGCAAACATTACACAGGCCTAAGAATACTGAAAAATAACAGCAAAACATGTAGAACATTATCAACTTTTATTAACAAATATTTAAAAAAAAACAAAAAAAAACAAAAAAAACAAAAACAAAATGCAAATGCGGCAGTCAACCAAACAGAATGAAATAACAACAAATTGTCTGTGGGCTACAGTCCACTTCCAGTACAGTAATCGATACAAATCAATTAAATTAAAACGCAGCCCTATTCACCTTATTTTTCACGGAAACACAGAGGCAAAACAGAACGCAGCCAGCTTCCAGTTTTTTGTGCAACACTTCCGGTCCAGCACTCTTGACCACTGTGTAAATGGGAATCGCCTTGTATACATATATATATATCACATTTTTCAAGTCACTATGTCACAGTTTAGACTAATCTGATGTTTGTAAAGTCTATAAACACAATGATTGAACAAACGTTACTATTTCTGTGTGCACGTTTTGTAGGGTGACCAGACCATATTTTGATTTCCAAAAAAGAGGACACTCAGGCGGCCACGACATAGCCTACTTAAATGATACTCGCAGTTTACTCAAAGATGCCTTATAATTTTAATAGGCCTATAGCCTATTTAAAGTTTATATGTATTGATAGAAAATTCAGTTACATTACAAAATAATATCTCTCAAAGACAGAAATTCAGATAGGCCCCTATAGGGGACACACACACACACTAGAGTGTGGCTACCTGATCCGAGCCCGACGGTACCCGACGGGTCGGGCCGGGTTTGGTCAAAAATGTATAAATTGTATTCGGGCTCGGGTCGGATTCGGTCAGCTTTCAGTGAAAATGTAGTGCAAAAATAAATAAAATCCTATTGTCTGTCCTGTTTTTTGCTTGGGCACTGTTATTTACATGACAACACCTGAACATAACACACACAGACACACATTGGCTGTTTGTTTCTACCTCTCCCCTCGCTGGAAGTCTCGGACCTCCAGCCGCCCGCCTCCGCCTTGATTAAATGCTGAAAATAAAATAAAAGAGGGAGACAGGTTTTTCCTATTTTATCTTATTTTGTTTTATTTCTCCCTCTCCTCTCGCTGGAAGCGTCGGACCTCTCGCTGGAAGCGTCGGACCTCCCGCCTCCTGCTCCCGTCTCAAACACGGAGGTCTCCCTCTCCGCGGAGCACCCACGGCGCACGTTAAATAGCCTGTAACAAATGTGTGACACAAACTCAGTGCTTTAGTAATTAAATAATGTCGGGCTCGGTTCGGGTTCGGACAGAAATATGCAGCCCGTGCCGCACTCTAACACACACACACACACACGGAAAACCGGACATTATCATCAATTTATAACCCCCCCCGGATGCCCCGGACGGGGAGTGAAAAGTGGACATGTTAGGCAAAAGAGGACGTTTGGTCAGCCTACGTTTTGTAATTAACATGGTTATCGTAGATTAGCTGGGCTAACCGTTAGCTGTTAGCCGTTAGCCATTAGCCGTTAGCGGTGTCTGTAATAACTCAATAACTCAATAAATGGTCCGTGAAAAAAATATTTTTTCCAGCGGATGACTTAGTTACAACATGAATGCGCTAACTGGAGTAGTTTCATGTCGTATCCGACAACGGGAGGCTTTTAACGGATGACGTCCTGATGTTAGCTTTGCTGCTAGTGTTAGCTGTCCCTGTCAGCTGCAGCCACTGATGCTTTCTAGACATCGTGATTTCCCAAAACTGAATAAATACCACACATAGCAACACAAAACTGCTTTGCTAGCTCAATCATGTTGTAACGGGTGGATGGTTGATGCGTACATGCTGATTCGGGTGCTATCAGAGCCGATCTGTGCATTTATTCGCGTTTAGGGCGAATAAATTTCCGTTATAACGGAAACGTGGGCACAGTTATCTATATAAAATACAAAGACTAACTAACTAACTAACTGATTGACTAACATAAACAACTGAAAACTGAAAAAAATTAGCTAGCACCATTAGCTCCGGTAAGGGAAAGCATGAGGGAAAGCGGCTGACCGGAAGTCACGCACAAAAGAACGGAAGTTGATCACTATTTACTTCCATGTTTGAAAATAAGGTGGATAGCATCCAATAGTTATAGGCTAAAAAATCAAATAATAAAAAGTGACAATACACAATAAAGGCAGTAATGAAAATGTGTGCTATACAGCGTATCCTGAGACCGCAACGGGAAATACTGTTCGTTGCTTTATTTTTAGAGCCTACCTTTAGTTTGAAAAGTTCACCCTCTCCAAGTCCGAACTTTTCTGTCCGTCAGAACAGGCTACTCCTCATTGAAAATGAAATAAAAACAAACTATAATGATAACTACAGCAGCACCCTATGCTTCAAAACTATTCAAGACAACAGGCCATTATCTCTGCTCCTCCTGGCTCCTGTATGGTGCCGACCAGACCTGCGACTGCATCGGCTCTTCTTTGAAGGAGACGGCACATAGTCATCTGTTTTGGGTGGTTAGGGTTGCATTTCGCCACTCTGATGGACACTGGACCTGCTGCTGCTGCTGCTGTTTGCACAAGTTATGTTATTTGGGGGGGGGGGGCAACTCGCTTGCCATCTTTTCTTCTCTTTCTCACGTCCGAGCTGTCAAGTGACGAAGTCACATCCAAAAACTTTATCAAATGTCATCTCCCGACAACAGTAAGGGCAGTTATAAGAGAAACATTATAGCCTATTATTAGTTTTAAATTGTAATAGTATTAAATTGAAAACTCAACCACACATACATAGGTGCTGGACCTCATTATTTAGGCATTAAATACATTACATTTTATATTATATCAGGCCCCTATAGGCCTATATGCACGTCAGATTTTTTTTTAATGACGGTAATGAAACTGATACCGTTGCTATTTTTAGATACCGCGGGATACCTTATTACCGCCCAACCCTAACAAGTGCACAACACTGGCATCCTCACTTTGGAGGAGGCGATGAAATAGACAGTGGCTGGTGTCTCCGCTCCTTGATTGGTCACTTTGAATACTGACCACAACCTCTCATTGGCAGTTGGTTTGATCACTTTATGGAGTAAATATGATTTACCAATAATTAACATCTTTCAGAGATCTTATTTTAATAATTTTTGAAGATGTTGGTTTGGTTTACTGTATGCACATTTATTATATGGGAGTTTTTGAGGTGGGAAGTCACATCACCGTGTAAACACTAAACAATGTTCATTGATTGGTCTAGGACGGGCAGTATCTGGTTGGGCTTTACGGATTCCAAGAGAATGTTTTCTGATTCAACCTTACCTAACTATAGCTTTGTAGTGTTGTGTGTATCTTGCCATTATCTGGCCATTATGTTTTTGGGTTGCCGGTCTGTCCGTATGTATGTAACTAAGTCTGTCCATCGTTCTATCCATCCCACTCTCATAGACAATATATTTTAAGAATGCCTTAAGGTACTTTTTTTCAAATGTGGCACAAACAATCACTTGGACTCCATGATGAACTGAATAGAGTTGTTTGTCAAAGGTAAAGGTCACTGCGACTTTGTCCATCTCAATCCCGTGGACGCAGTTTCTAAAGAACAGCTCGTGAGAACTTCTAATTTGGCACAAATGTTCACTTGGACTCCACATTGACCTGACTAGAAGGTGCTCACCTTGAAATTGTGATGATTGGATAGATCTTTTGTGCTGCCGATGTGTGTAATTCATCCATGTTTTCACAAATGGAAACTGTAAGTGCAAATTAAATGGTTTGCAGAGGCATTAATTATTATTCTATTAACACTTACAGTGGTGAAGCTTCAGTGTGCTGCAATTAGCAATTTAGCATGTCATACTGCTCAGGTGGCTGTATAAACTAACCAAGCTTTAAAACTTAAGTTTGACTTGTTCATTCCAGTGTCTAGAAAAGGCAGTGGCCACACTGCTGTTTAATGAATCAACAGTCCTGAATAATACAATACATCTCTGACTGTGTGCACGGAAATAATGGGTGCTTTGGATAGAGCTGCACTTGAGCATAAATTATCACATTGAATCCATAGTCAATCACTGATGTATTGATTTGCTTGCAGCAGAGGAAAAAAGAAAGAACAAACACCACTGATTTCCAGGCAGTTATTTGTAGCCTGGTTCATTTTCGTGCTCTTTGAAATTAAATCGAATAAATCAAACTCTCCAAGTCAACCTGCATTGTTGGCACTGATGGAAATTGGAAGACTCCCTGATTTAAGGCCTCAAAAGTCAAACGCAGCATTGGTTGGGTCCTTGAGGATTGTCAGATTACAGAAGTAGTCATCCACCACTTGACAGTTTTGTCGAACAAAAAAACCCCTCTTCCCACCTTCTGTTGCTTCACATAATCAGTGGGGAGCTGGCATTGATGAGGTGAGTTGGAGGCAAAAGCATTATTATGCAAAAAGTGTTAAAAATTGCAGCTTTTTCCCATAATTACAGTGTGATTACACAGGAATCAAATGTAATCAAATTTGGCATAGCTGACTCTATTGTTCCCAACAGGCCTCAAGTGACTTTTTACTGTTCATATCAGTGCGGTCACAACTGATCATTACATAACAAATGGTATTCTCTCACTGTCTGAATGTATAATAATTAACGAAATAATTACAAAGGTGATGGCAGTTGGTGCAGATGTTATCTGAAGGGTCAGACAAAACTCTTTGTGCTTGATTAAAGAAATGTTCTTGGCTCTAGTAGCACAAAATATAATGACGACAGAAGCTTATCATATGACATTTTCACACACCTTTTGTATGGTAGCCAATGATGTTAGATCATGTGCACTGAACTAGCATTTTAAGGTCCTCCATCTGTTCTTTGTTGAAATTAACTCACTTCAGTAAATATTGTTTTTCTGAATACATTCCGACCATATGTCTCTATAAAGGCAGCAAGCTATGAGTAATTGAGTAAGCAATCTACAGTCTGTAAGAACAGGTGTTAATAGATCTCCTCCTAAACAGTAGAAGTAATTGAGGCATGTGAAAACATTACCAGGATGAAATTACAATGACTAGACATTACAGCATACTGTGGCTGCATTACACTTCATGTTCTGCAGTGCTAAGGTATGGCAAGGATGTAAGGACATAACTATGAAGGACTTATGCAGACAGATCACAGGTTGATGCTGAGGGGGTTGAATATGGAGCAGACAGTAGGTGCTGCTGTTTACATCTTACTGTAGGACACCACATTGATTTTCTAGACCAAACCATTCAACTAATCATATCAGCAGCAAAAGTTCCAGTCATGCTCCACATCTGTAGTTTTTGTACAGACATGGAGAATCACATAGTTGCCAATTATCAAAACATCAGAAGGAGTAGAGCACTTAGACCCATTTACTTAATGCATTAAAATATGTTGTAGGTTATTGGATTGCAATCAGATAGTGGTTGACCACACAAAAAGGTCACATGTAAATGCACCCAAAACACACTGAGAACTGATTGTAATCTGATTGGCCAAACCACCTTTGGATGTGGTCAGGGACACACTGTGACCACATTAAAGGCTCCCTAGCTTGAAAAGTTTTTGTCACATACAGCAAACATCTCCTCAAGATCCGCTAGCTACATGTCCTCTGAATATGCTGTGAAAAAGTCCGGTGTCTGTAGGCAGCCCAGGCTGCACCAACCAGCCAGAGCGAGACCAGCGAAAGCAAGCACGCACACATGAACGCGGTGCCTATGTCTCACGGTCTCGCGCAAGCGCGCACACGTGAACGCAGTGCCCAGAGAGGCAGTTAGAACCGCAGGCTACAATGAGGCTAAAAGGCGAGCTAGCTTCATTGTGTTTGATAACACTGTTGAACGTAAACAGAAGTGAAGTGTTTTTGTTGCCATTTGCGGAGCCTGGGCTGCCTACAGAGACCGGACTTTTTCACAGCATATTCAGAGGACATGTAGCTAGTGGATCATGAGGAGATGTTTGCTGTATGTGACAAAAACTTTTCAAGCTTAGGAAGACTTAGAGAGCCTTTAAGCAAAAGTGTAAATTCAATTGCATTTTCAATGCACATACAATGACTATATGGGCGGAGATAAGTATGTGACTGTTCGAAACCAGTTAGGTAGCAGCTATTAGCCAGTTAGTATGCCATGCCATTGTTCTTCTACAGGGCCTCCATTGAGTCCATCCTGACCTACTGCTGCACAGTGTGGTTCACCAGCTGCACCGCAGAGGACAGGAAGGACCTACAGTGGGTGGTGAGGACCACAGAGAAGATCAAAGGGACCACACTGCCCCCCCTCAAAGATACTTACACTGGCCGACTTCTCAGGAAGGCCAGAAACATCAGCACAGACCCCACTCACCCCAGACATTCCCTATTCATTCACCTCCCCTCTGGAAAGAGATACCGCTCTCTTAAAGCCAGAACAACCAGACTCATTAATAGCTTCTTCCCCCAGGCCGTCAAAGCCATCACCCGCAACCAGCGAGGTAGCAGCCATTAGCCAGTTAGCATGCCATGCCTTCTAACTGCTCAAAATTCTGAAGCCCCAAAATGTCCTCAAAACAAACGTGCATTTTTACGAAGAGCTATTTCTCAGAAAATATGCTACAGACTCTCCCACACAGAAGCATGTGGCTAATGAATATGCAGAATGACAGCATTGCAACCAAGCCATTTATAAAGCAATGGATAGGCAAATAGTGGAGAACGGTAACAACCGTTCCTGCCTGCATTGTCAACGAAAAATAAACGCATAAAACCGGCATACAGAAAGCCAAGAAAAACACCGAGAAAAATGGCAGTGACGTTCTGTTGTTTGAGCTGCATAGAGCGACTGGATCTCAATTGGATCTCAAAGTGGACACTGGAGACATATATTAATACCAGGTTATCACAATAAATCATATCTAAATACAATCTGTATATGAGATGCATTTCAATGCAAGTTTAAAATTGGTCATAGGCACTGTAACACTCTTAATGGCTAGATTCCATTTGAGTGTGCCAGTGGCAGGTCCAGGTCCTGGTCCTTTCTTGCCAGTCAAAATGTCCACTGTAAGAGATTTAAGAGATTGATTCGCTGGCTACACTGCTATGCTCTCTATTTGCTTCAGCTGTCCTCTCACTACAGGCTCTCCCACAGGAAACTGGTTGACGGTAAGTGCAAAAAACCCATCTGATCACAGTCATGGGTGACAAGTCCAGCTGGTCAATATCAAGCAGCAACCTCCAAGGCTTAAAAATGAAGCCAATGCAGAAGTGCCAAAAATTGAAGTTCATCGAATGGCTCCTTGAGGCTGGCTCCAAAACAGAGTAAATTCCCATAGACCCCCATGTTAAAATGCCCAACTTTACAGCAGAAATTAACATGTTTACAGCCTGGTACAAAAAAAGGGCTTGGTCTCTATAGCTAATCTTCTCATTCATGACAACTGTACGGGGGGAGAATTTTTATGTAACTCTCTTTAAATGTTATAAAGGCTTGAGTGACAGGCTGTCTGTGAGGCGCCGCTACAGTCTGTGAGTCAGATCCACCCCTCCCTCCTCCACAGCTCTACCGCCTTGTCCAATTATGGTCACTTCTGGCTCCAAAATACCAAGATGGTGACGGCCAAAATGACAAACTTGAGGCTTCAAAGAGAGTCCACAAACCAACGGTTGACGTCACGGTAGATATGTCCATTATTTTGTACAGTCTATGGTCAACACTGAATTTAAACTAACTTTAATTCTATGTGGACTTCATCAAGAAAATATGTGTCCATTCAATGTTTATCAAGAAACTTTAGCCTGGCATCTGCCCTGCAGTGCAGCAGTCCTCACAAATCAGTAAATCAGCTGTTTGTATCGACTCCTCCCAACTTGTTACTTTTTTTTTTTTGAACATGCATACAAACATAACAACGTGGTGCTCTGATGAATTACAGAAAGGTAATCGTATGATGTAATCGATCAATCAGCCATCTGCTGAGCTGAATCAGAAAGATCTTGACACATCTCACCACAATACTTATAATGATACACAATACCTATGTAGTTAGCCTACTAGATGAGTTAGTCAACTTACTCATTTTATATATGAACTCTGCTCGTTCAGGAAAAATGAGCAAGAGAAAACATATTTTAAACATCTCATATTTTATGAAAAAAAGGTGTAATTTCTTATGATGTCAGTATATGCATTCTGTATTTGAGGTGAGGTGGGTTGGCTCCACTGTAAAGGCTGTGGGAAATCCAGCACTGTGGTGGCACTTAAATCATGAAATATTCAGAGACTTAGTGTACTGTAGCTGGGGTTTGAATCTAAGTGTTCCTCCATAGGTGACACCCTACCGCTTAACACAAGAGCATGAACACGTATGTGAGCAAAACATTTAGTTTTGATGGATATACACTGAATTAAACAGGGCTGTTGGTAGTTGGGAGGGGTGAACATTTTAACCACTTCGTCCTTACGAAGTGGCAGAAGCAGCCCTGCGAGGTATAAGAAGGAGCAAAGATAAGGACTTGCCTGCTAATTGCATATACTGTTAAGGCTCAGTCCAAATGGGCCCTGACAGCTGTGAAATATTAGACTTTGAGACAGGGAGAGGGAAGGTACTGTAGACTGAGGGACAGTTTAGATGGAGGGAAAGAGGAGGAGGGTGGGTAGATAAACAGTGGAGAGGGGAAAGAGATGAGTGATGAGAGCGGCAGAGAGCTCTGGCAATCATGATCAATGCCATCCTGGCATCTAAGTTACTATTTCAAATGTTCAGCTTGCTAAAGACAACCATAAAAAGTTTCTGAATAATTGGCCTGCTCTCGATTGGTCCTCCATTAAACTAGTGTAATTAAAGCAGCCTAAAAAAAGAAACAGCAAGCAAGTTAGCCAAATGATGCAGCTCTAAAAGAGTAATATATCTGACAGCTTGTTTTAAGCTTAAACTGCTGTGGCCTTCCTGCACTGGTGTTCATTTCCTTGACACTGATACTGACACAGTATATGTGTATCAACTTTTTCTCTGACAAGATGAAACTGATGTCAGAAAATAAAAAAAAGTGTGATTGTATCTAAGTGTCTGTTTTTGCTGTAAAAATACAAACTTACAAAATCTCATCAAATTATTGTTGTATACTGCATACTGCCACACCCCATTTCTATATAAGAGAAAGTGTTCCTATGCACATATTAAGGCCTTGACACAAGTCTTGTACAGTCAGTGAGCATCTCTGAATGTCTCAGCAGTCTGAATCAGCTGATAAGATGTTCAAACATGTTCAAACATATCTGTCTCTGATGTGATCTCTCCGTAAAGCATGAACTGCAATATCTCCCAGCAAGCTTAGATATGCCATCTTAACACCTGCCTGGAGGTAGACTAGATTATTCTTTATACCCTATTAAAGATTATAATAATAAAGCCATTACATGTAAATGTGTACATTCTCATGCACTCCACTGTAAACTCTCAGTCGGACAATAGGACTGGGCATTTATAGTGGAGTATTTTACAATGACAGTAACTGATGACGATAAAAGGCAGGGGATGAAATAAGTGCATGCATTAGTAAATTAATGGTTTTAAATATTGTTGTCTATTAAAACCTTTAAAATGTCTGCAGTTTTAATATGCTATGCATTCAATTAAAAGGTGTGTGTTTGCATTATCTGAGACAGCCTTGCCTTCATCATTTGTGTGCACGCATGGTCTAAGGCCAGGGGCGTAAATATAGACAGTGCAGGCAGGGTGGTTGCACATGAGGGGGCCCATGGAGAGAGTGGGCCCTCCAACAATGAGAATAAAGAATGAGAAGAACGACAGTAATGAGAATGCCACTTAAGATATAGTGTAGTATATAATGCCTGTTTAAATAAAAACTCTCATTAAATAAGGAAAAAAAAATAGTGCAATTTGCCCGGCTATATATGCCTTTGAAAAGGCATGTTTGTTTTTTGTTTGTTTGTTTTGTTTTTTAAATTGTCAGTTGCAATCTATAACAAAACTTGTTATGAAATCTATGCTTGTTTCACATAAACTATTAATAAGCTATACAAAATATTCAATTAAATGAATAATTCATTATTTCCTTTTTTATTGTCATGTACATAGATGCAATGATGATTTCTGGATAATATGTGTGTTGGTGTTATCCATTGTCAAGTCTCCATTTGATCATGTGATGAGATGGTAAGACTATAAGAAAACTATTTTAGGCACATAAATAGCGACTGCTGTGCACCAGAGACTACAAAAAAATTCAGATAAGAAAATATTGGTGAATCCAGATTTCTACACAAATTTGTGCGTAAGTACTTTTTGAGAATGAGGCCCAGTGTCTCCCATCTTTATCTTGACTTCTCTCATCACAGCACCAAAGATGTTCTGTTGAGAGAACATATCACTTCCCACATGTCATTCCTTCATCATTTACAGTATAAGGACTCTCTGCGCCTACTGCAAACAAATATCCTGTGTTGTGGCTTCTTTCTGATACATCTAGTCTATCTTCATCCAATTCAAATTGCAGTTTGAGCTTATGAATGAGTACAAACCTCAGAGGAGTTTGCTGAATTTAAAATAAATTAAATTTAAAAAGTCATATGCCGTTGTTGAATGCTCAATTTAAATGCTTTAGTCAACTATACAAAAATTAACGAACCACTGATGGTTGAAAAATAATATATTAAGTGAGTTCATTGCCTAAAAATCCAATAATAAGACCAAGAGTCTACAGCCATACCAGCCATGGGCATATGCAAGGTTTTTGAAATACATAAAAATGACTGAGCTTACTAGAAGGCCTCAGGGGCATGCCCCCTGGGGAAAAAAACAATTTGCTGATCTAAATATATACAATTTAAGATGCTCTGAGAGAATAGAACAAACAACAATAGCTTTAAAATCATAGCAGTGGGCAGTAGTATAAATGATCTGTCAAGCAGTAATGCATTAGAATCAGGATATATGTTGCAAAGTAGATCCACACAACAATCTGGAAATACAGAAGAAACTGATCACAAAACATTTTGAAGATGAATGTTGGCAATGTTTAACTGAAATGTTGAAGTAAAGGGAAATCCATCCATCTCTCTCACTCATATTCACTGCCTTACCTTCTTTATTTCATATTTGTGTTTGTATTATTTTAGATTTGAATAACAGAAATGTGTCTTAAACAGGACATAAACATAAGATAAATGTTTTTATAATTACACTTGGTGTTTGTGTTGCTGTTAAATTGAGCGTACGGATTCCACTGTAATCACCAAAGACCACATATATCTTTGTGTTAATTACATTGTTTGAATTGGATCAGGTCAGTTTTTGTTTGTGCTGAGCAGCACAGGACTTAATGCTAATCCTACTCTGGGTACGGTGTGCAGTACTGGCTCCTCATCTCATCCTGTGTCTGCTCCCCTCCAAAAGCTGAGCTCTGATAAATGGAGTCTTTCATTTATGTCTGTCTCATTAAACAAAGTAAACACAGGGTCAGTTAATACTTATATGACAGGGCTCTGCTAGGATAACTTTGCGATGAAAAACAGGCTATATAGGGGGAGAAAGTGAACCTAACTAGCTGGTGTCATGATGGATGGCCATGGTTTAACGTAGCACGACCACACAGCAGCCATTCATCAGGCGATGTCTGGGGATAAATGGCACTGAACTACAAGAAGTCCACTAGTTAAGTTACTTGTATCACACTCTGCATGGATTCAGCTACAGTTTTAAGTTGTTGAAAAAAGCAGAGAACTACAGTTTTGA
This sequence comes from Epinephelus moara, assembly GCF_006386435.1. Classification (NCBI taxonomy): domain Eukaryota; kingdom Metazoa; phylum Chordata; class Actinopteri; order Perciformes; family Serranidae; genus Epinephelus; species Epinephelus moara. Next base: position 35,645,361 of record NC_065508.1, on the reverse strand, counting down.
CAAGATCACCCACACAAGCAATGATGGAGATCAGATGTGCAAGTCAGTATACTTGTTTAAAATCTTTGCCGCTCCACAGAGTTCTGGACCTCTGTGTCCTCATTGGTGGGTACAGCCATGATGCTAGCTGTTCTGTGAGGCTCTACTTAAGTACAAAATAAGCTAAATGGTAACATCAGTATGCCAACATGCTCCAAAGGGCAATGCTAACACGCTGATGCTAAGAAGGTATGACCATGTTTACCATCTTACATTAGCATATTATCATGCTAACACTTGCAAATTAGCATGGCTACGGCTGATGGGACAATGTACCATGAAACTTCATTTAGTAGCCCAGGCTATTATTTGCTTAAATCACTGAACTCACGGGCTTATATTTGGGACAGGCCTTTAATTCCTTTTACACAAAACTGTTGCTCAGCAAAGATGGGAAATATGATCAAATAAATTGTTTATTTGCCAACTTTATTACTTGTAGAAAAATTAGGCTTGGAATAACATAAATTATGTTATGACACTTTCACGGCACCAGAGGATAATGGCACCCGGCATACTGACACAACACCACTTGTCCTGGTAAAACAATATTCATAACTTGGATTAATTTTTATAAAAAACACATTTTATTCTTTTTAATTGTTGAACCCTTACAGACTAAAGGAATATAAATAACTTAGCGGGTAACTGAGAAATGGACACATATTCTGACTTGCTCTGACAGCTTCAGAAGAAGGGAGTCAGTGCTTCTTTTATTGTCATGCCGGTAAACCTGAATGACTTAGGGTCAGTGTGGCAAAAAGATATCCAAGACTTTCTTTCTGGCCATTTCGGCTAATCTTTGTAAATAGATATCAACATGTGAATGCAAATATTGAAAAAAAAAAAAAATATTTTTTTTAAATATATAAAAAGCTTAATCATCATCAAAAAAAAAAAAGTATCTGTTCAGAGATTTTGGCGCATGCATTCTGCCCTCTTGAAAAGGACTGTATACCTGCTGCTTAAACGTGATTGGTCATGTGATTGGTACTACAAGGACTACAATCGGGCACTAGGATACCTCTTGCCTACAGATGCAAACATAAGCTGATATGTGTTTAGCAAGTGGCGGGCCAATCAGCAACATTGCCATCCCTAGAGCCATGTTGCTAGCATGGCTAAATATGATTCAGTTACTCACTAATCTCTAACAATTCTAATAATCCATTAATAGTTTGATAGTATTAACTGCTTTTATCCACCTTCATATCTCTGTAAACTGAACATCTTTGGGTTTGGGCTTATGGTCATTTCAAGATGTGACTTTGGACTCAGAGAAAATTTTTGCAATTTTACTATGTTTTGACATTTTATGGACTAAATAATTGATTGGTGAACTAATTTATTAATTGATTTAAATAATCAACAGATTCATTGATGAAAATAGCTGCTGGTTGCAGATTAAGATCAAAATTCAAATGAACTTTTCATCAAAAAACAAATGTAAATGTAAAAGAACTAACAAAATTACCTTTATAGCATCAATGTGTTCTGCTCTGCAATGCTCTGTTGAAATTTGTAATTTCTCCACTTCCTGTTAAAATCTAATCTAACAGCATCTGTGATACTGGACAGAGGAACAAATGAAGGAGCATATGGATACTGAGCCATAGACCTGCAACAATCTGGCCAACCTGATGAACATATGCACACACACACACACACACACAGTACACAGTACACATACAGAAGGAAAGAGGGAGTCTACCTCGACATTACGTGTGGCCATCAGAAGAAGTGCCTCTTTGATGGGGATAACACTATCTGCTGGTTGTGAAAGACAAATCAAGTGACAGATCCCCACTGCACTTGAAAGATCCTGACTACAATGGGTGTACAGACCCCTGCTGAAATGCAGTTTGGAAATTAATTGTATGCCTGATTTAGTAGATGTTGGCACTTGAATGCACCTAAAGTATGGTTGATATCATCAACATCAGAGCCAGTTCATCTTGCTCACCACATGAAAGGAAAAATAACAGTTGTTTCTGAAATTGTCAAAGAGTCAGATGCTTAGCTGAGTGGGTTCATGAACGTTTTCTCATACAGTATATTTGTCACACTGGGACATGGGACTTCCTGTGTGTGTCACAGGAAGTCCCATACAGGGGTCAGGAATGGCATCCATCTAATCGGAACTGGAAAACTTGTTCATTTTCATATTGTGTAATTTGGGGAGGAATATCTGCCCTGTTAAAGGTCAGTGGCTTCCATTAAGCATGACAGGTTTAGGGTTAGGCTCCTTTTACTGGGGACACTTTTAATGTGTGTGTGTGTGTGTGTGTGTGTGTGCGTGTGTGTGTGTGTTGGGTTGGAACAGACAGGATATGCAAAAAAAAAAAAAAAAAAGCAGTTGTAGTTGTATGCCTCAGTGAACCAGTCAAGTTGCAGTTATGGTTTACATCCCCCCGGCAGCACAGAAGATGTATACAATCAGCTCAGTTTCAAGGTGGACACCCAAGATTAGTGTCACCAATTCAGTATCTGACCAAATGTCTCCCCTTCTGTTTCTGAGTTATGACATTGAGTAATGGCCAGAAAAGTGTTTTTGTAGAACATTATGATGTGACAGCTAAGTTTGACCTTTGACCTTTTGGATAAAAAAAGTCATCTCTTCAGCATTTTATCTCATAAGACATTTGTGTGAAATGTTGTCATAATTACTGTATGAATTCTTCAATTATGGCCAAAAACATGTAATGGAAGGTCACAGTAACCCTTGACCAAATTCTAATCAGATCATACTTGAGTCAAAATGGATGTTTGTGCCAAATTTCAAGAAATTTCCTCATGGCAATGCTGAGATATTGCATTCACAAGAATGAAATGGACACAAGGTTACAGTGATCTTGTCCTTTGACCACCAAATTCTAATCAGTCCAAGTGGACACTTGGGCCAAATTTTAAGAAAAACCCCAACTTCTTGAGATATCACGTTTACAAGAATTGGACGAACTGACAACATGAACATAATGCCTAAGGCCACAGCTGTCACCAGCACGGAGGCACAAAAAACAGCTTGCCAACATATATTCACAGGGATCTATTTTTAGCTCTTATCTGTCACATATTTTTCATTTGCACCTTCAGATCCTTTGCAGAAATTTCTTGTCTGCATATTAATAGTATTTATTGGAGAAATGGCAGCTTTCCAGTTCAAACTATGTGCATAAAAAGAAGGTCTTAAGCTTTACAAGAGAAATGGAGCAATATTCATAGACTTTACTTCTCTAATATTCTTGTAAGATGATGTTTGAATATCAAGAGCAGTGTTAGCTTTTTGTCACTGTGTCATTCTGCAAGTTTACACATTGAAATTCAAATGAGAGTATATCATTCCATGAATTAGGGGATCTGAGCCATAAATAAAGGAAAAGGGTTCAGTCTCATGGGAATTCAAAGCAGTACGTAACAGACTCAGGTTGAGTTTCACATACCATTTGCACTCAGTCAAGCAAATCTCTAGATGAAAGGTTAAATGATGACAGGTATCTTTTTATTCCTTATAGCTCCAGTCGGCAGAAGAAATAGAAAGGTGTCATGTGTGAATTCAGATTGGAAATTTGCTTTGAGCTTTTCAGTTTCAGTTGTATCTAAGACATAGTTTGAACCAAGATGATGAAATAATGTAATTTCATATTTAAGAGCTTAAGTTTTTTATATATGCTACGTTCACCATTATTTTCATAATTCTTTGATTAGATCATTTTAGCTTTCTATGGTTAATTCAGATCCTTCAGATGTACAGAATGTACAGACTGCCTGTCTGCAGGATTTCTCAGAAAATAAATAAATAAAATGAGATATCAAAATATAACTACTTTTTATGGCAATATCACCAAAACAATTCTGTCAGTCTTTAAAAAAGAAAGAAAAAACAGAGCAAAACACAGTGAACGTTTTTTCCCGATGTAAGTGAACTACACACAAGAGTTCCCTGTGTTCTCCTCGCAGCCAAGGTTAAACTGAATGGAACATCCACTGCAGGTGATTAATGCATGAAATAAATGTCAAGCTAACTTATTAGCCAGTCGAGAAATAATATGAACCTTTAACATGAAGGATGAGTCCATTCAGCTAATGCTACAAATTAATGAGTAATACATGAGCCCCCTGTACCGCCGACCGAGAAAGTTTTAAGGGAGGAACCCCTTTGATTTCCTTCTTAATGTCTGAGCAACTGGTGTGTTTTTATGTAACACAAAAAATATGTTATAGTTTATCGTGAATGTACAGTGCACTTTTGGTGTCCTAGGCAAGCCCAACGCCACCACAAAAGTTTTATTATTATTATTTTTATATTTATAGAATACACTATGGGCTAATTTGCAAATTTCCTTTTACTTTTTTTTTTTTTTTGTCCTGCACCCTGGATGGCTTGTCATTTTCTGTAATGCTCTCCACTCCCACAACATATCTATCAATGTTCTAGCATTTTCTGACTGCGATGATCACGAACTAATGAACCCATTAAAAGCCAAATCACACCAGTGCTGGACTTTGCACATCAAAAAAGTCGCCCCTGTTATTTGTGTTGGCAGTGTTGGCACTCTAGGATGCACTGCTCCATGCCGGGAACTGCCCATTGGTTCGACAGCCCATTGTTCCGACCATATTAAACTCAAGTCCGTTCCGAAATCATCATGATGCCCCTGTGGTTAAGGTCTGGTTAGGTTTAGGCACAAAAACCACTTGGTTAGGGTCAGGAAAAGATCATGGTGTGGGTTAAAATGAAAAAGAAAGTGACAAACACATAAGCCGTGAGCCTGCTCTGCCTCAAGCCGGTCGCGGCGCACCATACGCCCGCCGCGAGCCGTTCAGCACCGCGGACAGTCGGACTAATGGGATGTCGAATCAATGGGCTGTCGAACCAATGACATGGACCCTCCATGCCACTGTCCTTTATAAAGCCTCACCGCCACTGAACTAAATGAATTTTTTTCCTCACTCACACTCTGCTTGTACGTATCGATTCCCATAGCAGTTCTTGCCTGCTCCTGTGGCAGCTTGACTGCATTCCTAACCATAAATTTAAAAAGACAACTCTATTGCTGTTGCTCTCTCTTGTGTGTGTCAGAGAAAGGATGAGGATAGATACAGTGAGGGTTGAGAAACATCCCGAGCTATATGACCCACAGCCCATTATTAAACAGACAATGGCCAAAAAGATATTGCCTGGCAAACCATTAGACTGGTAAGACCATCCTGATAATGTGAGCTCAACAGTGTGTTTCGCCGTCTGTATCAGTCTGGACTCGGTGCCACCCCAACACTTTCTAAAAACTTACCAGCACCATAGTTGGCAACATAAGCAGGGAACCAGGGTAGTTGTAGTTGATGACATAAAATGCAGGCAACAGCTTGCAAAACAGGCTGCAACTTTAGCCTGTTACGTGCATTGCCTGATTTCGAAATACACCTCCAGTTTCACAGGAAATGTACAGTTTGCATACAGTCCCTTTTAAAATAAACTACGTCAGTACAACACCGTAAATTGACATTTTTTTCCTTCAACAATAAACACATGGGGTTCGGTTTTGCCAATACATGCACATGGTTGGGTTTAGGCAACAAAAGCACGTGAACAAAAAGCACAGGTTTTGGCTTTATGATCTTAGGGGAAACGAACACCAGCCACCCAGGTGAAAGTCGGTGGTTGTTGGACCCATCCACCACCCCTCTTTCCCACCCTACTCAGACTTCCTCTCCTTTAACTTTTGTTGCTGTCCCGCAGCATTTCCCCCTGATGCCACCGAGCACTGTTACACAATAACAGCGACCGTCTGCATATCATGCCACTCTTTGGAGTGAGACTGGGTTGTATGGTAATGGGGGATTCTGGCACCTTACCCTCTGAATGTAGTGCAAGAAACTAGTAACTCATAGTATTCATACCTTGCATTGGAAATCTCTGTAGCATATACCTCAAGCAGAAGCAATCTTCTGTGTAACTCATGATCAGGTTGTTTACTCTTCCTTAACTTTGATAAATAACATTTCACTTCAGAAAAACAAGTGCAGGAGGGGATTTTGACACATAACCATAAAGCATCAAACAAATATTTAATATTAAATATGCCTGTCATATTTGAGTTATTTTACACATTGAGAGAAACACAAAGACTGAGAGATGCTAATGACTAGTCAAATTAGGCCAAAATGCTACTGATGTACAAAGACAGGAAGCAGCAGCATTGTCTGTGTTTATTGTGATGTACAGGCCAAATGAGACACTGCACAGGCTGCTGGAGAATATCTTCCTTCAGCTGAGATGCATTTCCCTCTGCCTCCCTCTGGCTATATTTTATTCATGCTGGATCTACAGTACTTTAATCAAGCAATTACACTGCTATTGCAATTTGAGTGCAATTTAAGTCTAAATTTGACCTCATACAGACTCAGATCCTGCAGCGAATTGTCTTAAGCTGTCCTCTGTGGGTGTCTCAAAGTGAAGTCACAGCTACCCATAATCCTTTAAGTCAGAGGCATCTCTCAACCACAGTGGCAGATTATATCAAACAATTACAACTTTCAAGAATCTTTGATGTTATCCTTTCAATCCTGTTCCACCATAACGTTTGAAGCTGCTTAACATCGTGTCCCGAGGGGGGGAAATTTACTTCCATTAGAGGCTATTAGTACTTTAATATGCAATTGCTCATTATGAATTAAAAGTCAATTTCACAAAGAGGGGAGCAACATGCCTGCAATCTGTGCCTCAATGCATTAGGAGCCTTAACTGCTCAGTGTGCTGCTCTCCCATCACAGTCAGGCAAATGTGGGCTTTTCAAGTCACAGCCTAGCAACTAAATCGATCTTTTGAACTTAACCATTTCCAACAAGGTCATGCAGCACATTGAGATCTTTGTGAATTAAAACCTCCACGAGCAAGGTACTTTCTGATACAAACAAATTCTCTGAGAATGAATCTAGCAGGACAAACCGTTGCAGGTTCCATTCAAGGACAGAATTAAGTCCTTGATTTATTTTTCTCCTTTAGATTTGGTTGAATGGACAGGCTTTAGATTTGGGCTAATACAACCAGATTGCAAAGCACAGTCAAAGAATGAACTAATGCATTTCAGTAGGATAGGTGTTGAACGGCAAAGGTGTGAAGAGTGGATTTGTCATCTTCCTGCATTGTGGAGTGAAGGCTTTCGAGACAGAGAGCAGTGGGCTCCTTATGTAAGAGCTACACAATGTCAGCTTACTGTGTGAGCTAATTTCATTGGCTTTTAAATAGTGTCTGTGAGCAAATGTTTTTCTTTTGAAACTTTAGAAAGTTACTTGAACATTGAACATTGGTATGAAACAGCCAACCTTTTGCAAGAAACAATATACAAAGTTTCTCTTATTTTTGTTCCTATCTATGTTTTGTTCTTATTTTGTTAGATTTTTGAGACTCACCAATGTTTTTCTTATTTTGCTCTGAAAGAGAAAATTTTTACAGGTGACCAGGAACTCTTACCAAGATAAGAGAAAAACATTTAGTTTTCAAGGTTCACAAATTGTTGTGTGAGTTTTAAATTCAAAGAACCTTTTCAAAAATGCATTAATATCATATAATTGAACTTAGGTTATGTCTTAGAGTATTTATAATGATTGGATTATTACATTTCGGGACTAAAGAAATATTATTATACTTACTACTGTAATTTCTGTTACTGTGCATCCCTCTGCTGACCAGCGCTGGAATGTAACTGGGTGCATTTTTTACTCAATTACTGTACTAAAGTAGAAATTTAAGGAACGTTCACTTTACTTGAGTATTTTAACCTAATGCAACTTTCTACTTCAGCTGCACTACACTTCAGAGGGAAGTATTCTAAACTTGACTCCTCTATAATTATTTGATAACTTACTAGTTACTTTCTCTCATAATAACCTCAGCCCTATAAAAGACCTGGTTAACTGCATCAGTGACATTAACATCTGACCAAGAACTTTCTACAATTAAACAAAGACAAAACTGAGATTCTTGTGGTGGGCGCCAATCATCATTGGGAGAAATCTACGTGTTATCCTGGATCCAGAACTCAACTTTACAAACGTATATTACAAGTTAAACAAGGACAGTATTGTACCACCTAAAAAAAACATTTCCAAAGTTAGATCCTGTCACAGTCAGGCGCTGAAAAACTGGTTCATGGTCTTATCTGGATTACTACTACTAGATTACTGTAACGCCCTTTTTGCCAGATTCCCCAAAAAGACTGTGAGACAGCTCTGACTTCTTCAAAATGCTGCAGCCAGAGGCGTCACTGGGACTAGAAAGACAGAACACATCACTCCCATACTTAAAACACTTCACTGGCTTACGATAAAATACAGAATTGATTTCAAAATAGTCCGTATTGTTTGCAAAACACTTAATGGTCTGGCTCCTCAATATACCTCTGACCTGTTCACAGCTTACATACCCCCCAGAACCCTCAGATCATCAGACATGTGTCTCCAAACTGTGCCCATGATGCGAAATAAATTTGTTGAAGGTGCTTTCAGTCAATATGACCCCACTCTAACAAACTGCCTGGTGATCTGAGATTCTCTGCAACTGTGTCATCCTTTAAAGTCGAGCTTAAGACCTACATGCGCTCCCAGGCCTGTGAATAGTTAGTGTCTCTCTAGTGTTCTCTTTTGGGTATGTGTGATTGGGTGTGGGTGGGTTGGCTGGGGATGAATTATTCTCAACACTTAATTTGTTTTAACTCACATAGTGATATAACATGTGCTATATAAGTAAAATTTGATTTGATTATGATTTGATTTACAAATTAAGATTTTATAAATATATACATATATATATATATATATATATACATATAGATAGATAGATGGATAGATAGATACATAAATATATATGTGTGTGTGTGTGTGAGAGTGTGTGTGTGTGTGAGGACTTGCTGCTTTTCCTTTTAATTATTTTAATTATTTTGATTTATTAAATTGATGTAAACTTTTCTGCATGTTATTGCTGTTATTTAACGCTCTGGAAAATCTTCAAATTTCGGCTGTGGCTCAGAGGTAGAGCGGGTCGTTCACCAGTCTGCATGTCGAAGAATCCTTGAGGTATGTGTGTGTTAAAAACTGAGTAGCAGGTGGCACCTTGTATGGTAGCCTCGGCAACCAGTGTATGAATGTGTGTGTGAATGGGTGAATGTGACTCGTAGTGCAAAGAGCACTTTGAGTGGTCAGATGACTAGAAAGGCGCTATACAAATGCAGGTCCATCCATTTAACAATATGTCAGTTCCACTACTGCAGAAGTTCTTCTTGTAACAGCCTTTGTTTGGTGGCAGCTCTCCTATTCTTGGCCATGTGTCAGAGCATTTTGACATTGACACCTGCCCTTATATAGTGTTTAGGCGGCATTACCGATGCTAGTAGGTAGGGGTGTAACAATTCATCAATCTGGATCAATGTATCGCTTTAATGATCAACAATCCATTCTCAACAATGCAACATTGATCTATATTATCAGCCATAGGTTACACCTTTATTTTGAAAGTCTGCGACACAGTCAAACAGCAGCAGGCAGATAGCAAGCAGCTGACGAAAAGACGATGAAGACAATGATATTTACTCTGGAATAAATCAGTGTGGAAATATTTTCGATTATAGACAAAATATGGGTCAGCAGACAAAGCACATGCTGTATGTAAACAGTGCTGTCAGGAGATAAAACACGAGCATCCCACTCACTGACTTCTCACTACAGCAACATTAGCTGCTCTGTTTCAACAATGTTCGGCTGAAAAAATGTGCATGCATGCTGAAATTTAACCAAGCTATTCTGTTGGGAGATGTGGTGACTTAAACCAACAGTGAGTAAGAAACATAATAACGCTACATGTAATTTGTTAAGCTATGGGTAGCGGTAAAAAAAAAATCGGCTAGCCGCTAGGCTAATTTATGCAATGTAAACATGCTAAAGCTAATAATGGGTGACTTGCAAAAATCAATTGTTTTTCAATCTGCCTTTTATGTCTGTTGGAGAAGTTTGCCTTCAGGCCTTTAAACCAGACAGCCCTTCATTTTTAGGAAAAAGATTGAGTTTGAGTGAAAATAAAAAGATTTCGTCCATTCAGGGCTTTCTGACAGAAAGGTTAACTTATCCCATGTGCTGTTTTATGTATGTTAGTGTAGTCAATTTAAAGTAAACTTGGGCAGATGATGAGAACCCTGAACCGTATCAAATCAAAATCATATCGTGGCATAATTGTAATATTGGCAAATATTGTATCATTGTCCAAAAAATCTATATAATATTGTATCATGATGAAACTGATGATTTACACATCTCATCAAGTGGGATTCATCATCCAGCACACCTGGGTAAGAGCAGATTCGGATGGTTAAGAACTTTAGTGGTGGTCTAGAGCTGACTTCTCTTATATTTTCTCTTACCAGAAAATGAAGATATCATATACGAGAAATTTAAGAGAATGTAGCTGCATGAGGCCAAGTGTTAGTAAATTAAAAAGGTGCATCTAGTTAAGAATCAGACTTAGGCATTACTTGTCCTGTGACTCCACACTTTTAAATAAGCAAACATTACTTGGTATTCTTAAGGTTCCATGGTGAATTAAACTCTAATAAAGCATCAAGTCTCATATTTTCTGCAAAAAACATTTACTCACGCTACAGCAAGCTTCTGACAAGACTACACACAACTTGAAATGAACTTTGTCAGCCAATATCAGTGTCCAATATGCTGCATTTTCCTCCAGTTTAACATTTTAGTAACCTAACCCTCCTACAAAATGTGGGGGGGAAAAAACCTGCTGGATTCCTGGTCTGTAATTACAGTGTCCTATCATCACCTATCATCTTCTGCAGATTTTTTTCCTCTTTCACATTATAATATGGATGAAAAGCTCATTTTCAATCAATTGATGCACTGACCTTGCTTAATCAGTCAAAGAGACAGAATTGCTAACCCACTGCTCTTTGACTACTTGGACTGTGCGCTATTTATCCTACTTTCACAGTGAAAGCGTGATGAATTGGAATTCAGTCAACTTTGTGCCACTGAAAGCTGCACTCTGCAGGTCAGAACTGCAGGCAGGGTTGCTTCGTAGTATTCACCTGCACAGCAGCAGGGGTTGATTGTGTCTGCATTTCATACTGTAAACTTAAGCACGAATTTCTTGCTGCTGACATGGGTTTGATTGGTCGTAAAACAGAACTGTGGAGGTTCCTAACCCTTCTGTCTTTTCTTTGACTAAGACTCAGACTTCTACACTTCATCATGTTAATATTTTCTTCACGCTGCGCTGCATTAGATTACCCTTTTTTACGTGTCCCCTGTAGGCAGAAACAGTCACACTCATTGCCAAGGGGTGATCAAACAATCTGCTTTGAAATTATGTTCCTATTCAAGATGCTCAAATAGGAATTATCAGAAGCACTGTTAGGACAGCAGGGTACAGTCTGTGCTATCACCACAACTGTTCTCAGTCGGAGGTCGTCAAATACTGCTGCGTGGTCGGTAATTTTCATGTCGGACAATGATGAAAAGGCATCCTGTCGCAGCAGTATGATACACTGTCAGGTGGCGTCAGTTTATAACACTGCTGTACAGCATCAGTTTGAAATGCCTCTAGACAACAACATAATGTAAGGAGCTGGAAAGTCCATATAAGCCAGCTGGAGGGGTGATGGATGGATCCAACAAACACTGGACTTTCACCCAGTACCCGGTGTTCAATTCTGGTATGAATGTAGAAGCAAACCATGATGTTTTTTTTCTAAACCTAACCATGCGCTTTGGTTGTACAAGGAAATAAACATACATGCAATTTATTTTGAAAAGACTGTATGCATCTAACGAGCAGAGACTCTACATCACCTGTGAAAAGAGAAGTGTATTATGAAAAGACAAACTGTGTGTAACAAGTGTAAATTGATACGGCATACAAAGGACGCCAACAACAGATGCACCCAAGACTCCTAGTGCGTCATATGTAGACGTGAAAGTCCACTGACAGTCCACAAGTGTCGATATGTGGCAAGTTGGGAGTGAGAACATAGGTTTCTAAATCAGTGACTCTCAGCTGGTGGGTCATGGTCTAAAAGTGGGCCATTCTGAATGGACTGCAAGTGACTTAAGAATGTGTCAAGTTTGTAAAAACAAACAAAACAAAAAAAACAACAACTTTATTTTGAAGTGTTGTTTTCTGCTGTACACTGAGTGACTAATGGACAGCTACTTGACAGAGACAACCATCTGGATAACATTTCCAAACAGGTATGATGTTGAATAGATAAAACTGTGTGGACCCTGAACTGATGACTAGGGAGGAATCTGGAGCCTGTGGCTGGACCAGTAGGAAACCACTGTTCTAAATCAAGATTTGTTTCCGATCTACCACTTTTGACCACCCCTCAAGTTACTGGAAACAGAAAATACTAATTTGGGCAACAATTGCAGAAGGCTTTGTTGAGCTGAACAGCAACCACCCTGCCCTGATTCCTAAGGGTGATTCATCAAATTGTATTTTCAAGTACAATTTTGTCCTCCAACAACTGAAAACAAGATAATTGTGCCACAACTATTGTGCCACATTCTGTTTTGCAATGATATTCCAGTTCTGTCTTGTGCATGGCTCCAGCTTGGTGATTTTATGCTTTCTGGTATCACTAACCGCCAAAATGTACTGCAAAAAACACACTGGCAAAACCTCCAACCACCTCTATCTCTCTCCATCACTGGTGCATGCCAGACAGGTGGCCTTCTGACATGTACTCTGACACACGCCCATGTAATTAAAAAAATGGTAACAAAAGTTTACAGATCTTACAAACCCCCCCCCCCCCCCCCCCGATTTATGAAGCTAATTTATAATGTAGACATTTCCCTGGTGTTTTATATGTGCCTCGCATTACTGTTAATTATGGAAGTCACTGTATTGTGGAAAAACAGTTATTGTATAATTGGGATCGCCAACATTTACTTTGTTAAAATTGTGTTTCAGGACGCTTTGGGAGGGTGGTGAAACAGTAAAGTTAGAGTCCTGGACTTGTGTTATAAATCTAGTGCATCCTTTTTCCTTAGAGCTGTGTGCATTCACTTCTCCCTAAAGACCCATACTCACTCTGAGCCTGGCTGTGGTGTGTTTAGTTCACCTCAAACCAGTTTTTCAGTTGAATTATATTTAAAATTCAAGAAAATTCACAGTTAGAAAGACAAGGGTTTTTTTAAGTTCAGTGCATGATGTTTCTACAGTCAAGTTTCAAATAACTGTTAATACTAACTATGATTTTTTGCCATAATGAAGCAGCCCTACTAGGGAATACATCCATATATATAATTCTGCACCTACAGGTTATGTCCAGTGTCAGTGTGCAGGAAGTAGTGTGTCCTTTGCAGCAATGTCACCTGGGTGTGGAGGTCTGCGTGGCGAATGGGTGAATCTTTCCCCAACCTTTACCATCCTATGGTTACCATGCACAAAAATTCTAGAAAGTGAAAATCTTAAAATGTTGGCATTGGGAATGAAAAAAAAAATGTTGTTCATGAACATAATCTGGGGTTTTGCAGGATTGAATCAGTATTGGTGATGGGGCTGCCCCAAACAGTAAGAGGGAACGTTTACATTATTGTATTATTACTTTATTCATTATTATGCATATTTAGCATTATTTTTCCTTTTATTATTGATTATATTATGTATTTTCTTCTCATTATTGCTCAGTCCTTCTCTGTCTCTTCTTTATCCCCTATAAATATACATGCATTCATACACCTACACATACACACACTGGTGCCCCACATTACCACCCTTAGAACAGTAACAACAACTAATTTGCATGTCAGTTTCAGCAAGAATAATATTATACCTGATAATTTTTTTGTTTGTTTGTTTTGATGTGTGTCATTTTGTCTATATTTGTGTTTCCATCTACCTCCACATATGTACTGTTGTCACTACCTTGTTTTTCTTGTCCTTTGCACCAATAAATTAAAATAAGTTGATGTGGCCACTTTGCAAACAGTTGCCTATTTACACATCAAACAGACATACAGGAATATTAGCATTGGAGCTGTTTTTGTGTCCACATGGCACATTTAAATTTACCATTCACTCTCCTTTTAGCTTTACTTTGTTCTCCACCACCTATGTGTAAATACTTAGCTTTTTAGCTGCTGCAATGTTACAGTGTAAAACAAAAATATTTATTATTGCTCATTTACCATCCTTTTATTGTATCAATATTATTCAAATTACAACACAGAAGCTCTTAAGAAGTATAAACAGCTATACAGACTCCAACTTCTTATGGAGAATAATGTTATTGTCTACATAGGACATTCATAACTGAAAAAAAAAACCAATGCAGACTCACTGAAAACAAGAGGTAAAGAAAGCTTCACTGGGTTGTTTGTCAATACGAGCTTATCAACTATTACATATCAGCTGCTGAGATTTGATTTTTGAGATTTCCACAAAGATGTCCAAGCTGACTTTCCAGCCTGGACTCTTTTTGAAGGAAAAGCAAAGCAGAAAAAGAATAAGGAAAAACCGTCATCAACACACTGGCATTTACAGTGGTGGGTTGTGCACTGGAGACTCATCAGATGCTGCTGTTCCCACTGTTTGCTGGCAGAGGTGGACAGGAGTCATGCATTACTTAATGCAGCTTTAAAGTGCACAAGAAGTGTTGCGTGTCATTTCCGTACACAAAGACAGCCTTGTTGACCCCATCTTTTTTTTTTTCAAGGACAGTGCTTCTCATATGAGTTCTCTTCATTTCACTGTGAAGAGGCAGAAAGGGGAATGGCTTCAGAGGAAGTGAGGTAATGACACTCTTGATGTTTTCCCAATCATCCTGCATGCCAGGGCAGAAAACAATGGAGTGGAACCAACCACATTAGGGCTGCTCTGACCTGCAGCCAATATCGCCAGGCACACAATCACATCACTAATTTCATTTACTTATTGAACTTGTATGTAACTGTACATGATTATTGTTTGCTTTTTGATGATGTATATTTAGCGTTATATGGAAGGTTTATCATAGTTATAACTGGGAAAGGTTGTTTAACAAAGGTGGCTCAGAAAGGCAGGAACTATTGTGAAAGGACTGTCATATATGAGCCTACCAAACATTCACAGAGTTTAAAAGGGGCTCTGTGCAAAATTGTATGACAGTATGAACTGCGTGGACACAGTTCTCAATGTGGAGGTGGCTGAGCTGGTGGCAAGCAGCTAACAGTGCTAACTCTTTCGACAGTGCTAAACAACAAAACAGTGATGACTAAGCTAAGATTGTTAAAGGTCCAGGATGAAGGATTTAGGTGGATTTACTGCCAGAAATAAATTTAGTATTCAGTTTATAATCAACTGAAAATAAGAATTGTTGTGTTTGTTACCTTAGAATAAGCCATTTATATCTACATATGGAGCGAGTTGTCATCTAAAGAGTCTGCCATGTTGTTTCTACAGTAGCCCAGAATTGACAAACCAAACTCTGGCTCTTGATAGGGCTAATCTAGGTTTAAGCTGCTTAGCATTGCGCATCAAAATATTAATGTGTAACATTAAACTTTTGTTAATATGGACATGGGACATAACAGTGGTTCAGCTAGATTCTCCACAATTCAATCACTCATGAACTGGCTACAAAATAAAAGCACTGGACAGCCCCTGGAGTACAGCATGCAGTGCACTCCTAGTTTTGAAGGCCACTAAACTACACACCTTGAGGGCCTTTTCCTGGAAATCACAGCATGGTGACAGTCATTATGTAATGTGATGTGTTTTGCTTAATAATTTGAGTACATCATCTTACCTCCTTCTTTCCAACACTGTATAGGCCAGATTTTGTTATTTAGATTTTTTCAATATATTGGAGGGACATTTTGACCATATTTGAATACTGAGAGGATGTGTCCCCCTACAATATATTTTATAATCATAGCCTAGCCCTACAGGAAATGATGCATCTCATGCTTGAGGACCTTATTTTCACAGAATTTGGACATACAGTTTGCAACTAAATTACTGTGACAGGATGGCTGTGGATCACTGTATATCGGATGATTAGCGGTTCAATGCCCAGCTCCTCTAGTCCACATGTTGAAGTAACCTTGGGCAAGATACTGAACCCCATATTGCTTTCAATGGCTGTGCCATCTATGTGTGAGTGAGCGTGAATGTGATCTGATGAGCAGGTGGGACCTTTTATGGTAGCATTAGGCACCAGTGTATGAATGTGTGTGTGAATGGGTGTATGTGGCATGTAATATAAAACATTTTGTGCAGTTGTAAGACTAGAAATACACCCAATTACCATATGATTATTCTAATTATTATAAAAACATAAAGGGAAAATAAAACATTCCCTGTTAAATGTTCATATATTCTCAGTAATGGATAAGCATGAAAAGATCTGAACTTTTTCTGTTACACATAATAATTCAAATATTCAACAGATTTGTGTTTTTAAATATTGGCTTGATTGCAAGCTTGTGGGTTTTATCCTACACCAGCATTAATTTTCCAAGTCCACAGAAAATTACCTGGGTTTATTATGGCTGATTTCTTATGGCATATCTAATACAAATGCTCCAATGTTGTAAGATTAAAAGCAACTGTGTCTCTATTGTTATGCAAATCAGTAGTCAATAGTGTACAATGCAACCCAACATATAGCTCTGTAATGTGTATCACCTAGAAATAACAAAGACTGTGAGACAGGTGTGGATTCAGTGTTATGGTAATCCCAATGTCCATTGTTAGACAGTGTTAGTGAGGTGACTTATGATCCCCATCACCTCCTTTAGAGCTAATGCATTCTGCTAATTGGTATTCAACTTACTTTAATTTGGTCAGCCAATGAGTTTTAAATTCTGCAAGGAGGAGCAGTGTAAGAGGGAACAGCCACAGTTAGAGCTGTGGTTGACAGGCTGTGCTGTGCGTAGTGCAGTGCAGCACACTTCTAACATGTGATTAACACCTTTTACCTTTTGACTGCTGTGCTATGGAAAAACACTTGCAACATGTCACCATAGCTCAAATGGGTGCAGTTGCTCATGGCTCAGCGCGGCAGTAAAAGTGTAAATCACAGGTACAAAAGCGGCTTCCGAAAAGACTTCCCAAAACTCATGTTGATGCCAAATACAGACAAACTGCAGCAAAGCAGTGAAGTAGACCCTCACCACTGACTGAAGAACACTTTGCAGCTTGTTGTGATTCACAACAGCCTCAGCAGCTGCCATACTAACAAATCAACACATCTCTGACACAGTCCCAATATTTAACATTCAGTTTGTCACAAATGTAGAATTTTTTCAGGGGTTTTCTTATTTTTTCTCCATCCCTTTAAATGATACAGCCGTGACTGTACTTCGCTACTTTCTTTCAAACCAAACTTTTACAAAAAATGCTGCAGCATCTTCAGCTATAGGTCAGCACCCAAAATAGTGCCTCTGACCTGTTCACTGTTCATCCACGCATAAGAAAAGCATCCGTTGGTTTTAATGAGCCTTGGTCCCAGGGTGGAGCTAAATTAATGCTCTCTGGTTGCTGGGATTAAAAAAAAAGTTGAAGTGCCTCTGCTCTAATGCCCGATGGCAATTGTAGCCCAGCTGGCTCCTGGGTGACTGCATTCATTCATAGCACCTTAACCACATACCCCAGAGGATCCTCACCTCCTTGCCTCACACTAAATAAGCCTTGCTGTTCAGCCACCGCAAGCTAATAGCAAAACAGAAAGGTGACATTGCCCCCAGGCAGAAAAAAAATGACTGCTCTTTTTCAGATCCTGCCGTGGTAATCTGTCTTCCCAGCATTGCAAATCTATACCCCAGGGGGCAGAGAAGTGGTGCAGCTATGTCTCCACACCTGCAGGACTGATATCATTGACCAATCAACACTTATAGTCTCTCTTTCCTCCAAGCTAAGGTGGCACAGTCCCCACTGATTGAGACTTTGTCACACGTTGTAACAGAGAGCAGTGCAGACACTATGCCACATGTATGGCACTGAAAAACTTTCCAGGATTTTTGTCATCAGTGTTTTTTCCTTTACTAGTCTTTATCTCAGGTGCATCTCTACCTTATGGAGCAGTGACAGTGACTGTAAAATAAATGAGCTCCCTCTTCCAGTTAAAATGGATAAATACTCCTATCCAATTTCCTGAATCCTTCATGCGCATAGATATTATTGCAAGGAGAGAATTGTTACAAAGTAAAAGTTAAAGAAGTTTCTGCGACAGTGAGGGGGTGAGGGACTTGCCTAATGTAAAATGCACTTCTCATACCCTGCAAGGAACCAGCTATATTTGGTTGTTTACTTTTAGTGTCTCAATCAGTCAGGGTGGGGAGGTCGATCTATTATTAGCCAGCATGGGTTGAAAAAACAACTTGACATTTATGGGTCCAAATTAGCTGAGTCCTCAGCTCTGTCGCATTAGTCACATTAGTATTCAAGTGTTTTCTAAACAGTTAAAATTCCTTCGATTTCTGTGTCATAACACTGGCATACACTTACCTAAATATACCATAGAGAACAGTGGAAGGCAAAGAAAAGGAAACTGTCATAAAAAGAGTTGTGCTGCTTTGCCATTACTTGTGCCATCGTGATTTTTTTTTGTAAGTTAACGGCACCGTATTAGAGGACCATTGTTAAACTGAAAAAAGTAAGTATTTAATAAATTAGGCAGAACTGTTTAGACAGATCTGAATTAGCCTGCTCTCATTGTGAAGTAAACAACTACCACAACTTTACAGCGTCAGACACATGACGCCAAAAGCCACCCCTTGCGGTGGTATGATATGGTGGCGGGCGGCATCAGTTTGTAATGTGGCTGGACTGAACCTTTGGTGGTGTTACTGTTCGTTGGCAATTGGCCTGATGGCACCTGTCATGGTAATGCGATATGCAGACAGGTAGTGTCAGGTGGTATGATACGCTGCTGGACAGTGTCAGGTTGAAACCCTGCCAGTAACAAGTATGTAAAGAGCTGGAGAGTCCCTATAGGCCAGGTGGATGGGTAAAACAAACCTTGGACTTTCACCCATGATCCTGGTGTTCACTTCCTGTATGAATGTTGAGTCAAACCATGATGTTTTTTCTAAAGTTAACCATGTGATTTTGTTGCCTAAACCTAACCATGTGTTGTTGTAGGCTTTTTTTTTCTTCTTTTTATTCTCTCTCGACATCCCAGTGTTGGTTTCAACATCCTGTTAGTTAACAGCAGATGCAGTAGGATACCTAGCACATAACATGTAGACAAGAAAGGCCACTGACAAAGCGGTGATATGTGACAACTTGGGATGACACTTGTTGGAACACGAGTTAAAGTATATTGTCTAATTGTAAACACTATCAGATTAAGAAATAGTTCAACATGTGAGAAAGATTCCCATGTTCAAGGCTTGTAAGCAGTCACATAATCAGACAGTGACCTACATCACGTGACACATGTCACTACCATAGCATGCGACACATACTAGCACACTAGGTCGTTAAAACAACTCCACTGACTTTTGGTTTTACAAGGAAAATGAACAGCAGGCTCCCATGTGAAGGTCCGGTGTTTGTTGGACCCCTCTTTTTACTTTACTTTTACTTCATTACTGTTCCAGTAAAGGTTAAACAAATCTGTTAATTAATCAGATTTAGTAGGGTTAGGTGTATTCTCCATGACCCACTCTCAATGCTAAGCTAACCTAACCACATGCCAAGATCTATTTCTTCTTGTAAAATAAACTTATTTCCCAAAATGTTTAACTACTCCTTAAACTCCTTAAAAGAATAAATTAGGATTATTAACAGTTACACTGAGAGGGCGCCCGTAGACTCCTGTTTACACTCTCAGATCATAATACAGTGAATTACTTGCTTTTGTGCAGGGTGAGGAACATAGTGTTGTGGGCTGAAGGCTTTGAAAATATTCCTCTGGGACTCAATTCAGACCTTCAATGGTACACCACGTTTTTTGGTTGACTGACTCCGCAGTGTGGTCAACCTCTACTCCCGTCTCAGCTTTGTCTCCACATCATTAAAACTGATACTGAGTGGCCATAACAGCTGGCCAAAGAAAAGCAATCAAAGTTAGTGAAGCAAGAAAGGCTTTTAAAAAGCTTCACATTTCTCACTATGCTTTAAAGAAAGAATGCATAGAATAATGCACAGAGTAGGAGTGCAATTAATTTTTCAATCCTCAGGGTCTGTGCTTGGACGATAACAAAAGAGACTATATATAAATGACAGTTTTCAAGTTGTTTGCGATCCCCTGTGTCCCTGCCTGTAAAATATATCACACCTCTTCCTCTGTAACAAATGTAAAAGCAGCAGCAAGATGAAAAGCCTCTGCAAATCAGAGCGTGTGCAAGGCTCCTCTTCTTATTCATGGTGATTGCAGCTTTGACCCGGTTTCTCTCCCGCTGACAGCCATCTTATTGTAACTTCAATGTTGAAGGCAGGCAGGGATATAACAGTGATGATTCAATTAACAAGAGGCTCAGAGAGTAGTGTGAGCCTGACCAAAATCAAATGAATTTTTAAGAGACTGAGCTCTTTGTGACAATGTTTGGTGAACAAAATTCTTCAATGCATGGCACAAAGCCAGACTCCCGAAAAGAGTGATCAATAATTAAAGAGATCTAAAATCCTTTACTAATTGCTTTTTATCGATCATATTCCAAATCTAGTAATTATCTTGTGAGGTATTTGCCAGAAGACATCTTGAGGTTTAACCTAAAATGATGAAAAGCACAAATGAATAATTGCACAGACTTAATCACCGGCCCTATTCTAAAAGAGGAGTTGCTTTTACATTTATCATAACTTTGATAATTCCGTGACAAGAAAACTAGAACTACTGTCTCACGGTTGTATGCTTCTGCATACCAGTCAAGTTGCACTTACAGTTTACATCCGTGTACTGTAATAACATGGATGCTTCACAAACATCTTCCCCAGGCAGTACAGAAGATCTATACAATCAGCACAGTTTCAAGGTGGACACCCAAGATTAGTGTATTCAGTATCTGACCAAATGTCTCCCCTTTTGTTCCTGAGGTAGCTAGAAATCTGATTTTGCAGAACATTATGATGTCACAGTAAAGTTGACCTTTGGGATATAAAATGTCATCACTTCATCATTTTTTCCCATTAGACATTTGTGGGAAACTCTCTCATGATTATGGCCAAAAACATGTTTTGTAAGGTCACAGTGACCTTGACCTTTGACCTTCAACCACCAAATTTTAATTAGTTCATTCTGTAGCCGACTATTCCAAGTTTGAGGAAACTTTGACAACCAAATTTAAATCAGTTCATTGATAAGTCCAAGTGGACATTTGTGTCAAATTTGAAGAAACTCCCTCAAGGCCTTCTTGTGATTGCATTCATAAGAATGAGATAGTTGCAAGATCACAGTGACCTTGACCTTTGATCACCAAATTCTAATCAGTTCATCGTTGAGTGCATGTTTGTGCCTAACTTCACAAAAATCCCTTGAGCTGTTCTTGAGAAATCCCATTCACACGAATAAAACAGACACAAGGTCACAGTGACCTTGACCTTTGACCACCAAATTCAAATCAGTTCATTGATAAGTCCAAGTGGACATTTGTGTCAAATTTGAAGAAACTCCCTCAAGGCCTTCTTGTGATTGCATTCATAAGAATGAGACAGATGCAAGGTCACAGTGACTTTGACCTTTGATCACCAACTTCTAATCAGTTCATTGTTGAGTGCATTTTTGTGCCTCACTTGACAAAAATCCCTTGAGCTGTCCTTGGAAAAATCCCATTCACATGAATAAAACAGACAAGGTCACAGTAACCTTGACCTTTGACCACCAAAATCTAATTAGTTCAATGTCTGATTATTTCATTGTTTGTGCCCTAAAGGACTTCTCAAGATGTTGTGTTCAGGAAAACAGGGATGAACGTTTGTACAAGTGGACAGGAAACACAAAAACATAATGCCTCCAGCCATGGCTATCTCCGGAGTGTGTATTACACATTTTAGGCAGTCAGAGAAGTGCGAGAAGCATTCTTTTTTTCAGTCTGGAGGTATAAGCCTTTCAGGTGAGGGATCAGACTAGATAAGACCAGAGTTTAAAACTACTTGATTCTTCTTTTAGCCAAGATCAAGCCCCTGTCTTATTACAGATTGAGGGTCTAGGTGGCCTTACAGAATATTTCCTGCAACCTTAAATTGCAAATAGACTTCTGTTGAATGTGGACTCATTTCATGCTGTTGAACAGTGTCTTTGCCTGCAAAGATCATATCTGAGGTGAAATAGCTGCAGGCTTTAAATGTTTCCACTAAAGTTCAGATTTACACAGAGGTCCCTGTGTTAAAGTTCACTGATCCACCTTCAGTACTGGCCCTGTTATTGATTGGCAAGCAATCACTACCCTTAGTGGTAACTGATCTTAGCCAAGCAATGAATGATAACTCAATTTCCCCTTTGAAGGGGCACAAACATCACGACAGGAATGTGACCTTCAAGCTGGTGAGATAATGCTAAATTTTTAAAAAACCTTTTCAATTATTCATGACACTTTGCTCTCAAACATTTCCTTCACCAGCTTTCTTTCCCTTTTTTTCTGCTCTGTTAGTGCTAGGTAGCTAAGCTCATTGGAAGCCCCTTTTATGAACTTGTTGTATTATTCATCAGAGGATGTCCCCATCCACATTCTAATGCTGCTGAACGTGGCCCCAATGCAATTACATGACAAATACCTTAAAATGTACTTGGCATGGCTTAGACTGCATGCTCAGATGTGTGCAGATACACTCTCTTTGACACGTAATCATATGCATATTATGCATGTACAACACACACGTGTTTTATGCAATCCGTCAGGGAAATAAAGAGCTATTATGCTTTGACAGCCATTGTGAAACTGCAAGAGCGTGGCTATACAAAGAAACACTTGCATACAGATATTTCTTCATCTTGAATACACAAGAGCTACACTGTCATGCAGTCACATCGCAGGTGCCACCTCTTCAGCTTCCTCTGCTGCTTTTCATTTCAAGCTTACCTTGAGCTTTGGGAAATTTATTGTCATTCGCTAGCAGGTAGAAAGCCATCACAGACAAGCAATATCCTCATTTCTTTTAAGCTGTCACCATATTTGATGGTAAGCTGCCATTGCTTTGGTGTTTTTGCATTGCACTTCCAAGAGCTCACTCACACGGCATTCAAACAATATGTCCAGTGATGTGATTTACTGTTGTTTTCTGTCTGTGACATACTTGTCTATGGAGTATTTATAGTCATTGCTGTACCAACTTCACATTTATTAAAAAAAACAACAAAAAAAAAACAGGAACATGAATGCATTTGTCTTTGCCTTCCCTCCAGTAAAAACCCAACATACTGTATACAACAGCATCCAATTTGTTCGCCTTGTGCATACTGTAACTGTAATTTGTCGATATGAGCAATCTCGCCTGCACCGAGGTGGGCGGGGTGACACTGCTTATGTTTAGTTTATGCAGATCAGGTGGCATAGGGCAATTTTGGAATTCATCTTAGCATGAAACTGTGTTGTGTTTTCATCCGCTCGGACCACATCTAATTGCAAAAATACTGCAAGTGCACAGAATAAGTTTTAGTTTTGCTTTAGTTGATGAGGAAGCACACACCAACCTCTTCCAATTCACTTCACAAATTGTAAA
This sequence comes from Epinephelus moara, assembly GCF_006386435.1. Classification (NCBI taxonomy): domain Eukaryota; kingdom Metazoa; phylum Chordata; class Actinopteri; order Perciformes; family Serranidae; genus Epinephelus; species Epinephelus moara. The sequence goes on along the minus strand of NC_065508.1, from coordinate 35,621,666 downwards.
GATCACTCTGTGATCAAATTCATTTCATCAAGTACAAACATTGAAATGCACTCAGAAGAATTAATGGCTGACTCTTACAAATAATATTATCTTTAACTGCTTGAGAAATATATGAAGCCATATTCTAAACTAACTGCTGGATGATGCACTGTGCTGCACAAGGATTGCACCTCTGGAATCCTACATTTAAAAAGGAGCACACCCTTGCATGCATCATGTGCCCCAGTTTTACAATAACAAGGTGCTTTGACCTGGTTATGCAATATCTTCACTATTCTGTTACATCCATCGAATTGATTTATAAAAAAAAAACAAAAAAAATACAAATTGGAAAAATCAAACAATTAAGTACTGTATGCATAAATAAAATTGTTTACAGTATTATTTAATTTATTTTGCTTTTGCATGTATGGTTTTCTTTAAATTCATAAAGACTAGTTTGACACTAGGCTGAAATTCAGTATTTTGCTGCCTTCTCTGGTTGAAAGTTTCAAGCCTTTTTTCACATCTCACCACACCCAGAAGAAACATAAAACTACACACAACAGTGATGTCTTGCAGTCCTGGAGTGTACCTGTGCATCACAGTGACAAGATGTGCAGTTAAACCATTGCAGTCAACAAAACAATGTTAAAATGTTGCCATTAGCAGGGCTTTATGCGAGAGCGGTGCTGAAACCTTAAAAAAAAGAGAGAACACCAGAGAAAGGAAAGACTGTAAAGAAGACATCTTTTGTCTTTACCTGACATATTGTTGCTGTTTTAATTAGCTAGATTGCTAGGTACCTCTGGTTATGGTTAGTTGTAGTGACCATGGTTACAACATAAACACAAAGTACGTGTGTACTGATGACGTGATGAAAACAAAAATGTGATGCAAATTCCATTAGCTCCCCCTCATTTCACAAGGGCAACTTATAGCCCTGCATTTCGTTGGTTTTAAGGGGATAACCCCACAAACTTGAGGCTAACCCTGCCCCGGAGCAGAGCCAGCAAGCCATTGGTTAAAGTTGGGGTTAGCCCATTTTGGAATGTTCCAGTGGGAAAGCCTTCTTAGCCCCAGGCTAACAGCTCACTTAGCTAGCCTTGGGCTAACTGAAATGTGAAAAAGGCTTATGTTATCAAAACCTATTGTGACAGTACAACATTCACATCCCTTTATCTTGAACAAATTTCTGCCTGACTATGTAAAGATGATATCTACTAAAGATCTTGCTGACAGCAAGTAAAAAGGCTATTACAAAATACTAGCTCCAGAAACAGTGCCCCACTGCCCGCCGCTTTGTTAATACTGCTATACACTTACATCTTCTGGAACAGATGACTTGTTCCATACAACTTCCAAAAGAATTGGGAGAAAAACGCTGGAGAAAATGGTGTGTTTATTTAGCCAATAATTAGCAATAGATTTCACATGATTATTGTATGTAGCCTACCATATGCAACATCCTATTCTTAATTAGGAAAATTTGTAATGTAAACATCCCACGTCCTTTTATTTGTATTTTTTTTCTATTTCAAAACTCTTCACACAGTCAGTGCAACAGAAGTCAACTGTCCAAAAACCTAACACAAACTCTCTGTACATTAGACTTTATTCTGCTACAGCTACACTTAAAAAGAATTTAAACAGTGAAAAATAACACATTAACATCTATTTGGGACCTACAACACTGAGCGCCTATTTTCATTCCTTGATGACTTCTGAAAGACTTGTGCCAGGTAAGAAAAGGGTACAAGTGAGGCACAATGCAGAACACTGTGTAATTATAAGGGACAATGTGGCATTTCACTGTTTGTTCTCTTCCAGTTACACACTGGTTTACAGCCAATCTCAGGTTTGTGCCACTTTCCCTTTCATTTCCTTTTCATCTCCATTCCTCAACCCCACACAGGCATTATTTTTCTCCTAGAGACGGACAGTTTATGAACACCAACCACATGATCAGAAGTCCCTCCTGGACATGATGAATGCTGAATATCTGGACTTATCTGCGGATGATAGCCAGGAATGGGTCAGGCATGCAAAAGATTCTTTCCCAGAGAGGACAGAAGGTGTGATGTGGATGAGACCTTGTGGCTAAATGCAGATGACTAGCACTGTTGTATTTCTATGTATGTATAGGGCTACAGCTAACAATTATTTTCATTGCCAATTAATCTGTCAATATTTTTATTTTTTGATAAATTGATAAGTTGTTTGGAGATGACGTCCTAAAATGTGTTGTTTTGTCCACAACCCAAAGATATTTAGTTTACTGTCACAGTGAGGGAAGAAACCAGAATAAATTCACATTCAAGAAGCTGAAATCAGAGAATTTTGACTTTTTTTTCCTCAAAGAATTATTCAAACCAATTTAACGATAATCAAATTAGCTGGCGTTTAATTTAAAAGTTTACTAATCAATTAACTGGTTAATCATTGCAGCTCTCTCTCTCGCTACAAATTTGTATATGTAGCTATGGTATGTAGGCTTGTGCATAGTGCAAATGTATAGTTTTTGTACTGCACTACTGGAATGTCTTTAATTTCATTACGTGCATTTCAAATTACTCTAAAAAAATGGCAAGAAACTGACCCCACTGAAGCTTACTGCAGCATCTCTGATTCATTTCTGTGACAAACACTGTGAGGTAGCACAGCCCAGGCAATAACGAAGTGCCCTTCTTTTGTTGTAATGGAATCTTGGTTTGTGCTAAATAAATAAATACAAGTAAATAAAAGATTCTTCACAGACAACAGTGATCCGTCTTGTAGTATTGTGGTGTTTGGAGACAAATGATGTCAGTGCTCTGGTACAGAGGTTGACTCTGAGATGTGTATCGAGTGTTTTGGTTGCATTAGTGCTTTATGGATGTTTCAATAACTGTAACTGTGAATTGTTTGAACAGTTTTGAAAAAGTGAACTCCGTATAGAAAAATGTGTGTTTACTGTAATTTAAGTCCACATTTCTCAGAGCAGGAAGACACTCTCTCTGAGGCTATTTGGAAGCAGCCTACATTTGCCTGAGCCGCAGAATGCCAGCTGAGGAGACCCCCTTGACTCAATACTCACCAACAACTATCAAACAAGTAAATACTCTTGTTTCGAGCCTTCCTCTCCCCTCTCCGTCATGAGTACCCAGCCATCAGTCAGCCCCGGGTCCTCCCGCATCTAATGTTTGACATAATAAGCTTCATCGCTGGTATGGTTCCTGTGATCATGACGATGGTAATACCGGTGGTAATATGGTTTTATGAGGCCTCTCATCCTCCCATCTGCTCTGCTTTCCTCCCCAGCTCTGGCTGCCCAGGACTCCATCTGAACTCCCTCCCTCCGCCATCTGGCCTCTTCTGCTAATCCCTCCTTCATTCCTTCTCCCTGTTGTTCCCTGTTAACTCTCCCCTCCGATTCATAAAAAGAAAGAAAAAAAAGACTTGTGTCTTAATGGGCTGATTTGGCAGTTGCATTGATAGGCAGTCAGAGATTGGTAGAATGATAGACAGATAGAACAATAGACAGATTGACAATACAACCATAAACCTGACGGAAGGACGGACGGACGGACGGATAGATAGATTCATAGATAGATAGATAGATAGATAGATAGATAGATAGATAGATAGATAGATCATTAAACACATGTACTAAACTTGTTTTTCAGTATCCGGGGACTGAATGAAAACCCAAAGCCCAGCAGGACTGACCTTCATCTGCTTTTTATACTGAGCATAATGTAGGAGAACAGGTGAGCATAATGTAGAAGAACAGCTACTATTAGTCTCTCACCACTAAACACAAACACTGTTTATACCCGCCTGTTTTATGTTTTCACTTTTTTGTTTGGTCAATGTTTTACAGCCTGTTTTTGCTTGGAAATGTATTTACCACAGCCATAGCAATTCAACTGTGGCAGCGGATGTATTAATGAGCGAGTTGCTGGAGAGAGAGCTGCTGAAAGGACCGGGCCCTGATATGGATGGCAAGCCATGTATAGAATGACTTCATTAAGCGCCGAGCAGTTCGCCAAATTACAGGTTGCAAAAGTTCGTTAATGTCTCTAATGAGAGTGGAAATACAAATCCAACAGTATTGACATGTGGAGTGATTAGTCCTCCCATCGAGTGGAGCATCTCAGTGACAGTGGACACTTGAAGGATGCAGAGGCATTTTCCTTTACAGTGAGGTGGATTAAAAAGGAGTGTTTGTTTGGAATAAAAAAATCAACTTGGATTCCGGATGTTATGGTTTGGATTAAAGAAAACTTGTTGTAAATAGAGATATAATTGTCACTCTACATAATCAGGTCCTTATTCTCCAGATTACGCCTACAAGTTAGCCAGGATCAGTCATTTTCTGTTTTCCAAAATGAAAAAGGACTAAACATCCAAAAATCTTATAAGATATCAAAGCATCGTGTCAATACATGACTCCTGAGTCTAATGATACATTATGTTCCGAAAAAAGCCATGTTTTTTAAAAATGCAAAGGTTCCTTTTTCACTGCTTTCTCTTGATTTAGAATATGAAAGCCATCCTTGGAAAACCTGGCAGCAGTTTCCTTTTGTCAAAAAAAAAAAGTCTGCATCGACTGTTTGCTGCACAAGCTGCTGTCACAAACACTCTCAGAGCATAAGCCACACAAACAAATCCCATATGACTAAATATATTTCAAAGCAAATGAAAGTGTTTGCCAAATACTGTAGATGTTCTTTTTCCATCTCTCATATGAGACACCAATAAACACTTTAAATGCTTGTCAGCTCACAGCCAACATAAAACTGATCAACATGCATGGTATGACTGTGCCATGCTGCATGAATCTCACATTAATGTGTTAACATCACAGTGAATGGGGAGTTTCAGTTTTTTTCTTACAGAGGAGATTGGATAAGTAGAGTAAAAAGAAATGATTAAAAGGCAAATTACTTTTTTTTTGTCATTATTTCCCATTCATTTTGAATCATGCTAAGAGCTAACACTGTTCATCTGCAGTGTCAGAGTTTAAGAACTGAATAGAAACATTTGTCTGTGGTGCCAAGGCAAATTGCATGTTGGTTAGTCATATCTGTGTGCAACCAAAGATCACTGGGGGAGAGCACTTGAGAGAAATGAAACCATTATGAAGCACAATCTTCTGCCAGTTGTTACATAATTTGGCAGTCCCAATGATTCAGAGGAGGATATTTTAGCACATCACTTTAGCTTTACTAACATACCCTGTGGGACAATAAAAATATATTTTTTTAAAAAAACCAACAACAACTGAGGAGCAACCAGAGCATGATTACTGCAGCATGTCTCAGTGTCACACATGGTGTCACACAGTAAACCCTTCCTGATCAGCTGAGTCCGATTACACAGACAGAAACTTTAACTACGTTAATCCTCGCAAAGCAACTCCCATTAACCCAAACATGATAAAAGCTCTGAAGTGAAACATTTGGGGATTTATTTTATGACGGTTGAAGACAAAATTTACACATGACAAAATCAGTGCTACCACTAAAATTTGATGGTGAACAGATGCGGGTAAACATGGTGAGTGAGTTGCAGCAAACATTAGACGTTCTCTGAAATCTAGATCGCTGTTTGCTGAGAGCCTGAAAATAAGCTACACAAATATGCCATTAACAACGGAATAAATAACATAATGTTTGTTCGACGACTTGATCAAAGCACCCGGCTGACATGGTAGCCTTATTCACTCAGTCTAATAATAGAGTAGTCGTTGTAATGTCTGGTTCCCCAAGCCAATAAAATGCTTTTTCACTCCGCTTCAAGCTAGGGCCAAGAGCTACAATTATTTTCAGCCTGGACTCACCAGCAGTCTCTTTCTTTCTTTCTTTTTTTTTTGTTTACTTTGTTAGATACTTTCCCCCCTCATTACCTTCACTTACATATAATTATCCTTACATATACATATATATATATATATATATTTACACACATATATGTAGTGTTATAGTGTATAATGGTGTGGATTCGTACTTCAGATGATGTAGCTAAAAACTTTATGTATATTTCTCTGATGTAGTGTTAAAAACAGGAAATGTTTAAAAGTTAGATTTTTTTAACCTTGACTCCCTTTTCAGCAGTGGTGGTCCTAGCACATTTGGTACCCTGGGTGAGCCTCCCCCTGGTGTTGTGCTTGTTGTTTTTTATGTTTTTTTATGTTCTCTCTCTCCACATACTCTTCTCTCAGTAGTGTAATGGTGGTTGAGTGGACACCAACTTCTGTTTTTTTGACATTATAACAATACAGCATGTTTCGGAGTTCACACGACGTTGGATAACTCGCCCATCTCCCCCAGAGAGCCGGTAAAGTGTAACGAGCTGGGAAGGGGGACCAGGGGACCAGGTCCAGGGGGCAGCAGAAAAAAAGGTCTCTATTGATTTGTAGGCTTTGCTATGTAGTTATGTTATTATGACTGCATGTAATATTTCAAAATAATAGTAGTAATAGTATTAGTAAAAAACAGCAAAAGATAAAAAATTGGATTTTTTTTTTCTCCCTCAATATGTGGTGCACCCTATGGGCCTGCACTGCTTTTCAGATTAATTTGTGTTGCTTTGCTTCATTAGAAATCTTTGGCCACCTGTTTAATGAATGTGTTTCAAACCTTATAATTCACTCTAATGGCGTGAATTAACAAAATAAAGTAAGAATGCAAAACATTTCTTCTCACTGCAAATAATTCAATATGTTTTTTTTACTGTGTGCTGTAAATTCATATCATATCACATTCAGTTCTTATTTGTCTACCCCTTCTCTCCCTCCTGTTTCCTGATCTCTTCCATAGACTGTATGTAAAGATGGACAACATGGCAGCTCCTCATAACTGAAGGCATATCATCTTGATCGCCCCCTGGTGGCTGGCTGCAGTATAGGTCATGTAGTATAGGCCTGCCCCCTCCATGTTTGTGAATGCCACATGAGTCAAACCAAAGAACACTTGGAATACATTTTTCTCAAAGATGGTTTCTGTCATTTACGGTAGGTCTTATCACCCGGATGTTTGTTCAAGTGTTCATTTTTCTGCTAAGTTTAGTATAGTAGTATTTACTGCTAGAAAACGGGGATTTGATGCCCTGAATGATAGCAGTGTGTGCCAATCAGTGTGCTTGCAATCAATGGTGCTGCTTGTGATTAGTCAGACAATTGTTTGGACAGGAACTCCTTCACCCCGGAGATTGCTACTCCTCAGACTCTGGCTCTGAATGTCGCCACCAGTGCAAGATAGCGGCTATATCCGGGGTATTAGTCTTCACTAATGCATAGTGGGGGTAAGTGGGGATGCATCGTCCATCTTTATATACAGTCTATGATCTCTTTCTTCAGTGAGTTTGTCATCATCTGTCTTTCTGCTTTACCAATTCTTCTTCTATCCCTACCTTATTTGTGTTTTTGATCAGCAGGCTAATCTGGCTACTCTGACCAAAAGTAGTCAAGATGTGAAAGGATCTCTTAGTTAACATTCATGTTCAGCATTATAGGAGTACATGGCTATCAGCCACAATCCAAGATATATTCAAGAAGAGGATTTAGAAAGATTTTGAAAACACTGGGGATGTTGCAGGGTCACTATTTGCAAGACTACTGCAAGAGTGCAATAGAGCAAGTGCAAGACTATTTCTTTTGAGATTATTTCCCATCCAGCTCCTCACAGAAAAACAGTACACCAAACTCCCTTTAAGGAACATGACATAACACCAAAAAACACAAAAACACACTAGAAATACAAGAAAGGCTTCATATGTCAACAATATTGTCAATTCTGGATCAATATAATCTATTAACTGTATTTAAATACAAACTTTACATTTTAGATTTCATTTTTTGGATTTTCTTGCCTCAAGTCACTACCAGCCTACATTAGTTAGCTGTGTTATTTTAGTAGAAGGAAACTGTAGGAACAAAGATTTGACTAAAATAAGTGCTGGTTGGTGGATCAGATATACACCAAATTAAACACAGACTCTTGTTTACTTCACAACTCCACCAGATCAGTCTTGATATATATTTGATCAGCACTGCCTAGTTTTACCATTTGAGCTCAGTTTTTGTAGCCTCTGTTTTCACTGTGCAGGAAACAGTATGGCACCAATTCCTCTTCACACATTCACACAATTACAGCTAAACACAGCATGAAAACATGTTTCTAAAAACATTTGAGGCAAGAAATAGGCAGTACAGAATCATAATCTTGATATATATCCAATCAGCACTGCCTAGTATTAGCCTTTGATTGGATTTCAGAGGCGGGTGGTCTGTCTCTTGATCTGCTTCTATATTCTTCGTGTCCATGGTGGTGGCATGGGTGGCGGGCAATAACAACAGCCCGAGCGCCACCCAGACTCCACCGGATGACGTCAATTACATTGTCTGGCGGAGTTTCGGCATGGGGAGAGGAGGGATATCTAGCACTTGGTTAGACTGAGGGAAGTGTACCACAGTTCATTTACACATGCTGCCCACATTATTATACAAAGCTTGCTGAAAATCAGGGAAGTACCCTTTTAAGTATTTGCATGAGCTGGGACTAAAAAGTTACAAGAACATTAAATATGTTTGATTTTGGCAGAAAAACAAGATAAGGACAAGACTGATTTAAGACAGCTTTGACTGAGTTTATGACAACCTTATAACAAACAATCGAGATCACAGAAGCACACACCAACTAAGGTAAACCTCTCATAATTTCATTCTGACACTGGAGATTTGTCTGCTACAGTGAAATTGCTTGAAAAGTCATTTGGTGTAAGGTCAGCATAACAAATGCCATCAAGGTTAGAGATCGCTAGTCTAACAGTGAAGGCTGCTGCCTGTTTGCATGCAGAGTGCTCAGTTTAACAGACAGGTGTTATGGAGTGGCCACTTTTAAATTGTTAAACCAGTTCTTTAACAATAATTTCAAGGTTATAATTCCCACCTGACCTTTACTAAAACACATTCACTAAATGCAAATTAATCATGTAAAATGTAAAAGTAAGCAAACTCAGTGAACTCTGTAGCAAGCAACAATGCACTGTTATCTCTGGAGCCATGTCACTAGAGAAGCTGGGTAAAACAAAAGAAATCTGTAGCTTAGTTAATATATGAGTGCAGCAAAGGAAAAGTATGGTCCCCTTAACTACAAGGATTGAAGCTGTTGCAGTACACTTGTGAGTGCAGTGATGCTGACTAACCCTTTATCTGTGAAGTGTTATTTCTGTGGTGTCATCTTCATCAGGGTTAATGGGTCAACAGTATTCATTGACATTATCATATTAGGTGAAGAAAGTTGAATGTTGTGTCAAGGTTGTCATACTGTTATTTATGAAGCATTCCTGGACGCCCGCTCAGATGAAAACCTTGGACAGAGAATGTAAGTGGAAAATAAGTGGCAGCTCCCCAGTAAACAGGATTCAAGCAAACATCCATTCATTGTCTACACCCACTCATTCCTTCTCATCAGGGACTTGAGTCCATCCCAGCATGCAGTGCATGGAAGACAGGGAGACATCTCAGACAGGTTGGCAGTCCATCACAGAGCAAACTTACACACACGCGCACACATTCAGATCTATGAGTAGTTTAAAGCCTGCGGTCCACCTCACGTTAAAGCAAACAAATATGTAAAAATAACACAGGAGCGGCTATCACAGTAACACCATTTTTTAGAAGGAAATGGCATTAATGTATCACAATGAAGATGGGATCTATTGTTTATTATCAGCCTGAGCTAACCTCTGTATGACCCTGTGCACATTTGTAAATCCCCTGTTTGCAAGAAACTGGCTCTCCATTGATTCTGGGGATACCACTTGCGTTGACGGTGGTCAGCTGTTAGCTCAGTGGTGGCTAACCAGTGTTTGAGGTAATCAGAGTTGGGTAAGAGGTACTTTAAAAGTAATCAAAGTACTTTACTGCGTTATTTGCTTTTAAAGTAACCAGTTACTTCACTGCATTACTCCCTGAGTAAAGTAACTCAAGCACTTTTAAAGTACTTTTGAGTATTCTACATTTCCTATTGGCCAGTGGACCACAGGGCGCTAAGCCTACATTTTTTTGTCTCCAAAATTAAAGTTATGGACCACTTGCCCTTCACTGAGATCCAATTCTCCCATCACAGCCGTCACTTTGACCAGTAGAAACACAGAACGATCTGCTGCCGTAGACAACTGTATGACAACAACACCCCAGCGTTTTTAATATTTCCTCTAGGGATGTTACCACACAGAGTAAAAGGGGGAAATGATGGTGTGAAACAGCAGAGGCACTTTGTCAACCCGCTGAGTTAACGTTACTGTCATTAGCATCAAGCTAGCAAACAATGGTACATCCTCACGGTCGGACATAAAGTAATAACATTAACAAATAGCGGCGGGGCTTTTACTCACCACAACTGCAGAGGGTCCCAGCTTCATTTGAAACAAACTACATTATAGACGGTCCGTTATTTATTAATCCCTCTGTGTGGTTATATATTTACTTTTTATCCACTCCGTTGTCTTTGTAAAGTTAACACATCGCGCCGTCATTTCAAACTCAACACTTCCTGAATTTCTTTCAAATTAAAAGCCCCTTATAACCTCAGCTGAGAGAATCCCTCCATTTTCTAAATAGGCTTGTATTGTGAAACATTTGACAGAACTTCCTGTGGAAGATACAATAGCTTGAATGTTTACATATGGTACTTCAAATGAAGCTCCTGCCATCTGCTGACGCTTTTAGGTGACTACAACAACACAACAACATGTCGGCTGGCACATGAACAGACACAGTGACTCAAATAACAGTAAAAGTAATAAAAATAGGACAAGAATAACCCGATGACATCACACACGCTGTGAAAGATGACCAGGGAGTACCATCGTGTATTGTGTCATGTCTGTCGGCCAAGTCACGGCACGATTTTATGACACCACAATCGCGTAATGTGACATAGTGACTTTCAGAACGGGCAGTAAAGTTGTGTAGCGTGTACCAGGCATAATGCAAGTCTGAGTCTGACCTGTCTGTCAGCGAGTCCTCCTCCACTTTTTTTTAGACTCCACCGTAGACAACAGCAGCATTTCTCCGACCACGTAGCGAGCCACAAGCTTTGTGGCTTCTTTCAGACTGATAGGTTTAACGTTATCTCCATTATTAGAACCAAAAGACAGCCGTTGCTGTTTCGGAGCTGAAGGACCAGCGTTCTAAAAGTAACGGAAGTAACTGATGGCTTGTTTTAAAAATATACTCAAGTATTTGATTACTCAAACAGCAAACTAATGTGTTAGGTTACTCGTTACTGCAAAAAGTAATCAAAGCACTCTAAGTACTCTCTTACAAAGTAACGCGTTATACCCTACTCTGGAGGTAATGCATTACAAAAGTAACTTGTTACGATAATATCATTTTATCAGTAACAAAGTACTATGACACATTACCAAAATTATTTCAGATAATATTACTACATTTACAATGTCTCGTAATGCGTAACCACCCAAAATAAACTGTTTATTGTTTTCATTTATTTTTATTGTAATAAACACTGATACATACTGTTCCACTTCCGCCAGTGTACGACCAGAAAAAACATCCTCTGAAGGTTGTTATGTGTTGTCATATCTTTCATTATACGCTACCTTACAGACAAGTGTCGGTGATCATGTGCATTATCATGTCCAGTGTTTTTCCATTCATACAATGACAACTTCCTGTGCAGCACTGGATCTGAACTGTAATAAACTGGAGCTTCTGTGCTTTGATTACCTGCTGTGAACAACATGACCCTCATCCATTTAAAAATGCCTATTCTGAGGTCATTTTGGTAAAAGTAATGAAAAAGTAGTGTAATTAGTAATTTATTACTCTACATAGACAGCAATATTGTAAAGTAACTTATTGCTTTTAAATGAAGGTAACTAGTAACATATAATATATTTCATTTTGAGAGTAACCTGCCCAACACTGTGGCTTACATTCACAAGAAGCCTCAGCAACAGCAACAGAAAGCCTCTCAATCTGACATTCTCACTTCCCTTTGTCTTGTCTTTCATTGCCAGATGGGAAGCTGGAGGAAGATGCTGGGCTAAAGAGCACTTTGGCTACTCAACTTGTCCTTTTACCACATTGACCAGGATGAGCAACTTAAAAATAGATGGATGGTAACTGCACAACGATGTAGAAAGTATGGGGATGTGTTTGATTTGCAAGCTTATGATAAAAGGATGTATAAATAAACATGAACTGAACTGATGAACTGCGGACTTGCTCTCTCAAGGAGTTACAAAATGTGGCTTTCCTTTATCAGTGGTAAGTGTGAGAGCTCAAGTGACTGGATTTTCTCTCTGGATTGTGCCACTGCTGTGAAAGAGAAACACAAACACAGCCGCGCACAGACGTTAGCTTAATTCCCCGGTCTTCCTGCTGCCAGGCTGCAAGGTGAATCTAGATGACAGGGCAAGTGATTTCCCTTTATTCAGCTGGCACCGGGGAACCAACAGTGGCCTTCAAACCAAAGGTTTACAAAGGAAAGAACAACACAGAAAAGGTAAGGGATCCCCAAGAGTGTTATGCACTTTGGAGCACTGTGCACAAGTGCTGCTTGTCTTTGTTCATGCATTTAATATTAATATGTGGTTGGAGGGGAACGTGTGTATCATTTCATCTTGAGGAGTGGAAGCCAGTCTGATCTGGTCTGGGGTGTTACAGGAACGTGGACATGAATATCCATTGGACAGCCTTTTTTCTTTTTTTTTTCGTTAGGTGAATTGTGAATTTCCTCATAAACAGCTCAGTCAGCTGTGAGACATTATGCTTGGAAAGGTTGCATAAGGCTTACAAGGCAACATAAGCATCGGGTGTTGGCCAGTTTTCGCCATGTTTACTATGGAAACTGCTGCTCTGTTGAAAGAGCCCCTCCTCTTTGTTTCTTAATAATTTATGAGAGTCATTGGCTACGGTTACATGATAGCTTCTCATTCGGAATGAAATAAATCTGAATGAAATCATTCGGANCCGACTGCTCTATCTCAGCCTGTTGCTATGCAGCCCGTTGCTATGCGCGCTATATACGTCATTGCGCCAGAAGGGCAATGAAACGAGCATGCGCAGAAAGACCAGAATGAACTTAAAGAGGAATGAGTGTATACATGCACACAAAATTCTTTCATTCGGAATGACAAACGGAATAAACCACCCCCTTTAATCGGATTTAATTTTCAATCGGAATGACCATTTACATGACCACTTTTAATCGGAATGGCCTTTCATTCCGATTAAAAGTGGAATTAAACTGTGCATGTAAACGTACTGACTGAAGCTCAATCATAAACCACAATCATCACAAAGCACTAATGTGATGTCCTGCTCTGGCACCATAAAATAGTAATGCATCTTTATCTATGAAGCTGTTAGACTGACCAAGTGCCAATAAGCAGCAGCAAACAGTTTTTTCTTCGTAATCAGCAACGTCCTATAATCACAGTCATTCATAAACTTACTTTATTATGTATTATAAACTGTATTCAGTATATCTTAATATTGAGTGCATGTATTGTTTTCCCTAAATTCTAACTTTACTTAGATTTTTAATTGACAAAATTCTCATTTTTTCAACAGGGAGGTTATGTTTTTTCCCCCCCTGATTGTTGGGTTTGATTGACTTTCAGCAGGATAACAGAAAAACTACTGGCCCAATTTTCATGAAACTTAGTGGACGGGTGCAGCGTGGGCCAAAGGAGAACCCATCCAATTTTGGAACAGATCCATATTATGAGGCAGATACACATTTTCATCAGATTTTTCATTTTCATTAACATTGTGAGATAGGGCCTCTGGAGGAGGATATGTTCATTTGTTTTCGTCAGTTTATAATGATGTGACCAATAAAGGGTGACACAGGAGTGGATTTTCAGTCCCGTCCCATCCCACTCCCACAAAAATAATCCCATCCCGTCCCAATCCCATGAAAAAGGAAAAAAAAAAAATCCCGTCCCATCCCAATCCCACAAGAATGACTCCCGTCCCATCCCACTCCCGTGTTGTGTTTCAGTTACAGTAAAAAAAAAATATATATATCTATAGTACATGGATCACACAATGCCTACCTTAGTTGAATATAAACCCAAATATGACATCTAATGTTGTGTTTTGATGTTTATTGCCTAATTATTTTAACATTCACTCCACCTGTTGTGATGCTGTTCAGAATGACAAACACATTTGATTTCTCTGTTTTCTTCTCCGCTTCATCTCCCCCTCACGAAGACCGCACTGTGTGTGTGTGTGTGTAGCCCATGGCCCCGCCTCCCCCACAGAGACAAAGACACTCGATGACAAGAGCTTTCCCTCCGTTCATTACGCTAATGAACCAACTCACCTGGCTGCCAGACGATGCACGGCAGTGAACGCTCTTGTTGTCCAGTCTCTTTGGTGGAGAGAGACGAGGAAAACAAACACGCATGAATATGGCAATTAATCCCTTTTAATTTACCATGCAATTAACCGACTCACATATCGCGACAGGCCTAATTATGATTCCCAGTCCCGCCCGCTCCCCTTGACTTTTTTTCCCATCCCGTCCCATTCACATGAAGAATAGTGAAACTGATTCCCATCCCATGGGAATCCCACGGGAATCACGTGACCCGTGGGACTCCCGAAAAAATGTCAGCCTCTAGTGACCAAGCGGCAACCTGAGGCAGAAGAATGTGGAGGTGCCAAAAACTGCAGTTCCTCTGATGACCACTTGACGCTGGCTCCAAAAGCGAGTCAATACCCATGGACCCCCATGTTAATGTCCAACTCTACAGCAGAAATAAACATGTTTACAGCCTTGTAAAAAAATCCATTTTACCCATTCATAACAACTTCACAGGGGCATGTAACTGTTGTTATTGTTATTAATGCTTAAATGTTTGTACAGTTGAAAGCGTGACTGCTTGAGACACAGGCTGGTGCTGTCTGTCAGCTAGTCACTACCTTGGCAACTATGTTGGTTTGATAATATAGCCATGGCGTAACCCCAGATTCACAGAGTGTCAGTGTAGCCCTAGCTGTGACAATATCAGTGTATTCATGTCATGAAAGTTAAATGTAACATTTTAGTAACCTACAACATTTGGTTGTTCCTTGTCAGTTTGGTTATCATAATTTTTTGTTTATTTGTAATTTTTAAGCCAGGTTTTTGCCAATAAAAATTAGCACTAGCATTAGCATTATCACAGTTAACACCTACTGTGAATGCACAATGATAACCAAGCTAGCAGCTAGCATTAGGGTTATATCCAGCCTCTCATCCAAATATTGTCACTTCTAGCCCCAAAAATCCAAGATGGCGACAGCCAAAATGCCAAACTAGAGGCTTTGAAACTGGAGTCCACAAACCAATGGGTGATGTCACTGTGGTTATATCCATTATTTTACATAGTCTATGGGTGTGACATAGGCCTACTTATCTTAAAAGCAAGTCATTTAACTAAAATGAAAGTAGTCTCTGTTTGTCTGTCTGTTTGTATGTCTTTTGATTTTCTAAACAACCCTTCAGCCAATTGTCTGTATTGCTGAGGACCCAAGGAAGAGCAGTGTAAAGTGTTGAGCTCTTAAGACCTACGGGATATATTAATTAGTAATGCACTATGTACACACCGTGTAAGAGGGGACCCCTATTAACTGTCACAATGCTGAACGGTGTGCTGGGTCAAGCTCACCCTCCATCTCTTGCTACAGTAGGTCACATTCAAAAACAGATGAAGATAGAGAAACAGGAGATGTTACATTGTAGCTAACTGAGTCTTTTCAAGGATCAGCAATGTAACGTTCAGAACAAATGTTTTTGTAAATTGTCAGGTCTCAAATAGCTAGCTCTTAGCAAATGAAGCACATATGCTAGCATTACCAAGGGATGCTACCATGCTAGGTGTATTCCTCCGACACATTCTCACTCTGACTTCGTCATATATCAACATTTGGTCATGGACTTTTTGACCTGCAAGGTACCCTGGTTGTGTTGTTTGCTGACGTCCTGGGATGCTGTGTCAGCTTCTGCCTGTTACATACATTGTCTGGTTTCAAAATACGCTTCCATTTTCACTGGAAATGTATAGCTTGCATTCGGTCAAAATAAAAGCACTACGTCTGTACGTGATTGCAAATTGACATTTTTTTTCTTTAACAAGAAACGCACCTGGTTGTATTTAGGCAACAAAAGCACATGGTTGGGTTTAAGAAAATAAAAACAAGGTTTGGCTTTACAATCGTACGTGAAGCCAACACTGCCTTGCGGGTGAAAGTTGGTGGTAGTTGCCCCTCTTGCCCTCCCTACTCAGACTTCCGACCCCTTGACTTACATTGTTGTCCCACCATGCTTTACCCTGATGCTGCTGGGTGCTGTTAAACAATAATGATGACCGGCCACATATCATGCCGACATGAAAAGACAGCTTTTTTGGCGATATCTGACACTTTAAGTCACTGGCCAATTGCCGGTATTCAGTGACTTATGTTGTTTAGATGAGTGATTCTCGAAAAAGCTAAAAGCAGCAATTCCAGAGGCCAAGCGATCAGCATGTCCCAAATACGCCTGTTGGGAACTAGTAGCCTCAAAGATATCTCATAATGAGAGTCACAGACACTATTACACAAGCTAAATAAGAGAGGACCAGGTTAAAAGCAAAAGATAACAACTATTGTACCACATGGCTGCTTTTTTAATAATTTATGAAATAAAATTGCTCCTCTATTACTTTGATCTGGGCTCACAGTATTCTGAAATGGAGCAGGTATGGCCCTTTCCATTTATTGCTGAAAACTGGGCTGAACCACAGTCAAACACAGGCACAGTACAACTACACTATGAATGAATGTTGCAGTGATTTACTGATGCACAAATGCTACAAACAGCAGCGTTAAGGGCCTAGGATGGACATTGGCTAATGTAAAACCTTAGTTATGAAAAGCAAACATACTTGTTGCTTAACTTGTTGAACTTTACAAAATTCCTTTCATACTTTTCCTGTTCATCTTTTTTCTGTTCCATTCCAAACCAGTACCCCATAATCATTTTCCATTTAATAGAAGCTATGCAATTGTACATTCCCCCTGACCCAGTTTCCTGACAATTTCTAAAGAAGCCTTCACAGCGTGAGCGCTGTCTCCCATGAATTTTTCCTCAAATGCAATTTCTATCATATACACTCAGGCTAGCATGGTTGGTTACATTTGAAAACTAGCCTGCAGCCACTGAACCCTTTTGACAGAGATCCCTTTAAGAACTGCTTTGGCCCAAATGCAGAGGCCAGTGTACCCCAGAGGAAATGGATGAGACATATGCATTGTTCATCACTGAATGCCTTTCAATGTGCTGGTAATTCTGGATGTGGAGCTGACGGTGGTGTACCAGGATTCTGCATATGCACTTTGCCAGGGAACTTTGGCCCACTTGGGCTTCAGCTGTTGTCCAGTGAGTTTATTTAAATCTGAGCACTATGAAACTTCTGACTAAAGCCTCTGAAAAAGTCCTCTTTAACAGCTTACGCCAAAAGATTGGCAGAAGATGAGATGAATAAACGAAGTGCTTAAATGTAGATTTGTTGATGCCGGAGGGGCTATTAAATCACAAATTTAAATAGAAAACTGAATCAAAAGTGTCAAAAATCAACTCTTAAGAATATCATTTCCTCTAAATAAAACAAGAACATTTGTAATGAAGTCATTAAAACATCTACAACATCACAGATGAAGGCAACCTTTTGCACCTGCTGTTTTGGGATTTGATGACTGGAATTATGAGACTGACTTCATACTGTGCTGTGTTTGTTAGTAAACAACAAAGATTTTTGACGGTTTAAACACACCACAGTTTAGGTCATATTGTGTTTGCAAAAGGCATTGGAGAATGATCACAGCTACCTTCTTACCAGCCACGCTAACTGAGTTGCATTCTTAGTATTATAAAGAGCATGAATAATTAATGTTTGTTATCTACAATGCAAGGCTTATGTGTTTTCTATTCCACTCGGAAAGGTGGGTGCTATGTGAGTGTGAAGAAATGCATTGTTACAGTTTATTTGTACTCTGTGCCTCTGGCTTTACGGAGTGGTGTACCAGAGCAGACAGCTTACTGTCGATAAGCACCTATACATTTCCTTCAGTAAATCACCTATCTGCGGCCACGCACTCACTACAGCAGGATGTGTTGCTGTTTGCTTATACGCTGCACAACTACAGCACCGGAGGATTTTAAATACAAGAAATTAATGAATACAATAATGTATGGGGGCATAAATCACATTCGCAGCACATATAGCGGTTAGTGGTAATAGCAGTGTATTTGTCGGCAGACTGCCTACATTGTGACATTTAGTCCCATTTAAAGAACTGTTTCTCTGGATTTGGTAATCTTGAAAAGTCTGTATCTGGATGAGGGTGATCTATTCCAATGTTGCTTTAAAAAACAGGCACAAAAGTAAGATGGATTAGCTGATCCTGGACAGCAAAACATGATATATCCAAATTTTTTAAGCAAATAGGCCCAAGCGACTGCCGTTGTATAAAGAGTGAGAAAGTCTACATATGAAGGATGGGAGAGGAGGTGGACGGGTCAAACAAAGACCAAAAGTCAGTCGACTTATTTTAATAACAACGTAGTGTGCTAATATATATAACATGCTACAGTAATAACACATGTCACATAATGTATGTGAGATGTAGGTCACATGACGTAACATTACACTGGTAAGAAACATTATTTTAAACCAAATCACGACTTTTTTTTCCTAAACCTAACCACGTACTTGTGTTGTCTAAACCTAAGAAAGTTTACCTTAAAACAATGTTGTTGTTTTTTACCTACGTTCTAAGAAACTGTACATTAAAATGGAACTTTATTTTGGAAAGGCACAATGCATGTAACAAGAGTAAATTGACACCATCCCTGAGTGTCCAAAACTGACGCTTGAGGGATACTCGGAGTGTCATAGTTTAACATGTAGGGCCACTGACCACGCTGAAATAAGTGTTTTTCCTTTTTAACTTGTTATCTTTAGGATTTTTGTTTCCATAACTGATAATCTGTGAAAATGTATCTATCTATCTATGTTTGACTGTATTTTTTATGTTCAAAGTGAAAGTATTTACCAAAATCTGTGAGCAAACATGGAGTGCAAAATGACAAAAACACAAACAGACATGTCTCTTAAAGGATAGTAGTTGAGGAGAAACTCCTGAAAAGCCTGTTATCACACAACACTGCATTACTTGCTAGAATGCTTTCAGATGTATCAGATGAATATAGTTGCCTTTCATTGGCTTCTGTGTCAACCAATTTGGATGCAAATTCACATTGACTGTAAAGTTAAAGTGCAAACTGATAGCTCTAACCCAAATGTTGTTTCGCTTACATCACAGCTGTAGGTGAACGGTTATATGAAATAAAACAATTATGTGTGTGGGTAGTCAGCTGCACCCAGTAAACCTAAACACACTGCTCATCTTGTGCTTTCTCCAGGTCATTCTCTTTTCTGGCTTTGGCATTTCAATGGAGCTTTTTAAGTAGTCAGTTCTGCTTGCACTCGCTTCAGTTTTTTTTCTGTATGAACAACATTATTGATGAGATGAGAATTAATAAACAAGTTATGAGTTTCAAGTCATTATTCTACCACAGAACTTTGAGTTTTTTCTTTTTTTTTTCTTTAGTTTGGCATGAAATGCTAATGTGTCATTTCACTCTAATATTGAAACTACTGAGCTCTATTGACAATTAAAATAAAGGTTACTGCAGCTGTATTTAAATTCAAATATGTTGTACATTAAAGTGAAACTATAATGTAATGGGATATGCATATAGCCAGAAAAATTAACCAGAAGATGATGGATACGTAGCATGCTGACCGCAACACTCACCAGAGGACCTGGTTCCTGGATGGTTCCACAGGATACATTCTTTGAAATTTAACAGCTAAACAATCTATTGTGGAGTATTCTGAAACAAAAATCTTGGATCAAGTTTTTAAAGTTTTGATGACTGAGTGCCATTTTATGGAGCCAGCGTATGATTGAGGGCCACTATACGTTACCTACAGTCCTGGATGGATTACTGAATGGGCATACCGGGCACAGGCCCAAGGGTCCAAGGGCCCAAAGTGTCAGGGGCCCCCTGGCCTTCAATTGCAAAATGTCACTCAAACTACCGACCAGGAAGAGACTCAAAATCAAAACAAAAAGACACTAAAGACTACAGAAATGGTCAAAACAACCAAAAAGAAGCAAGATTCCCTCAAAGAAACAAAAACAAAAATTAAGTCGCAAAACAACAACAATAAGGGGTAAAACCACTATAAATATTGCATGTTGGGCCTTTTGCATATCTGTGCCCAGGAGCTCACTGTTTTATGATCTGCCCATGCCTACAGTAGGGGTGGGCTGATCGATCCTAAAATATAAATACTCTCAATACTACGTTTTCATTCTTGAGATCGATCTTAGCATCAATAGGATCAATGCCGAAAAAGGGATTGGTTTCTCTCTTTGACATTGCACTTGTTTGTATTTCAAAATTAAAACTCTGTGCAAACAACATTATGTTGTCGTGAACACACCTAGTGCATGTACTTTTTGCTTCTTCACTGTTTTTTTGTTGTCTGCACTCAATCAACTTACTAGAGATCCAGCAGCATCTTCTTAGTTTCACTTTCACCCAATGTCGGCATGAGGAGGACGGGAAGGTCCTCCCGTTTAGACCCTCATTCGGACTATGAACAGAAAAGTATACCCATAACCATAGCTGTCTGCAGACATTCAATACAGATAACATGTCCGAGCCTGACTAGTTTTTATGCAACACATATAAGCAATGATGGACTAATGAAAGAGGAAAAAACATGAGAAGGAGAACTTGGAGCTGCAAATGAAAAGAAGGGAGGAGGAAGGAAAGGCCTCAGCATCCAGACCTCTGACACAGAGACAGAGTTCACTGGCAGATCTTTTCAGAGAGGCTCAGACAAGGAATATCCTGGTATATAGTAGCCTAGTGAAAATAATATTTTAGTCAATTCAGATCTTCAGCATTGGTTAACTTTACATTTTCATACTGTGATATATGTCATCACTTGCTGTTATTTAACCAGATTGATGATTGCTTATTCACTTCATAAATCTTGACACACCACAATCCCCTACCTAAGTATAAAAAGTATAAATCTCTTTGTCACTTGTTCAAGTGAGTCATGTAGCGTGCCGTCTTTTTTACCTGATTATGGTGTGCTAAACAGAAACGGGCTAATTACTGCCATCTGAGGCTGGAGGGCCACAAGGGGCAACAATGAGTCCGTTTCACACTCAAAATAATCAGTTACAAACGACAAAGTGAGTAATCTGCACCTCTGATAAAGAGCAGCACAGAGCTGCTTCCCTATACGAACTATACGAGACTACTGTTTGCCATACAGCAACAGTATTTCCGTATATAGCTCAGATGATACAGTCCCAGATGGTTCCCAAACAGGGCTACAGTTGACCATACTGTTCCTTATAAATTACTTTAAAACCCCAAGTCCTCCACACGTGTCCCGATAATTTAAATTACACTGCTGAACCAAATTTGTAAATGATAAAGTTTATAGGGAGCTTACAGCTGACTGATCAATATGCAGTGACATAACTTATCAAAATAAAAGTCCACAGTTAGCCAGTGATGAACATTATAATCACTCAAGCATGTCTGAACATTACTACATTCATCTAGTGTGTAATGATCCCCCTTGCTATCAGCTCAGCCTGCACAGCTGAAATAACTTAAGCCAGGGTTACTGGAGCAGAGCCCGTACAAAGTGCCACTCTCTGCCACTTCTCCCACTGAAACTGATTAGAAGGATTTGCTGCTAAAAACTTGGCCACTAGACGGAAACTACTTTAACTCCAACGTTTTGTTAGCAAGCACAGAAAGCAACAGACGGAGGCAAACAACATGGACCCTCAGCACTGTTGGGGCTGCACTCAGAGAGATGCAGTGACAGTAACTAGCAAGCCACTGAGAATATTCGCTTGCAAAAGATTCTTCGGACAGCACCAAATATAAATCCAAGTAGCTGAAGAGCTTTGAGTGTGGGAGGTGAGAGACACAGAGACAGAGAGAGATATTATAGCCGGATGGAAAGATGGATGGATAGACGGACTTGGATAAGGAGAGGGAGGAGGGGTGAAGGAACCTATTTCCGGAGGGCTGCAGAGCTTTTTAATTCCAGCTTTTCTGACTTTTCTGTGAGAGCGCCTTCCGCTTCTTGCTCATCACTTAAAGCCATCTTTCAGTGGGGATTTGGACAGCGATGCCTCTTGGCAGGCCCACTAAACCCTGGCTAAACTGCGACTGACGTTGAGCTTGGAATGCGTTTCACTTGACCCTGAACACACAACAACTTTTATCTATGTGACACACTGCACATGCCAAGACACACCAAACATAACCAGCTACATGTTCTGTTTATCCCCTCTGACACACAGACAAATGCAGTGTAACTCCAAAGGGATTCTTTTAATGTATACACAGCAAGCAAGACAACACAGCTTTTCTTCAATGTAAAAGATTTTGCGTCTTCACAGGTTATGATCGTGACATGACATGATAATAGTTTGATGTCAAGCTAAGCAGGACTTGAAAACCCAACACAAACCATTCAACTGAACACAACATGCCTGTCACTTTAACATTTTGCCTTTTCACATCCTTATATCTACAGTCCATTGGCGGATCCAGCACCTTATGGTTTAAGCAGCCCAGTTGCCAGAAGAAAATGTTGCATTGTACATTTCTGCAAACCACAAATATGTTACATTTGCACATTTCATATGTATCATATTAACATTTCTAATGTGACCTAGTATATCAGCTGACTTTGTTATCAAGAGGTAGAGGGGTTGGTGGATGGAGTGCCACCTCTGCGAGATGCCTGCCGAGTTGCAGACCATTGTTGAAAAAGGCTTTTAGGCACCAAAAGTAGGTGTTTCATAGCAACTCCCACTGCTGTGATTTACAAGCTGCGTCAGTTGGGTTGATTTATAATTAAGCGCACCTGTGCGTGCTGTTGTATTGTTTGCCAGAGCACACTGAAACGTTTGCCAGAGCAGACCCGAAACGTCTGTGTGGCAAAATAAAATCTGATAAACTTGGAGTGCTGTTCCTCTCATCTTTTTGAATTTTATGCTTTATTTGTAATTCAGCAACCAGTTTTTTGTTTCTGTGAGTTTCTATTTTTCAAAGCAACTCATCACCGTTTCATTGTCACCAATCTGCCTTGCTACCTTTCCTGCCAGGATAGTGGCACAAAAAGTGGTTGATTTTTACTGTTGGTTGTTACGTCCCTCGGCCCGTGTATTCATTATATGTGCATTATGATCTGTGTATTTATTCTGTGTATGTGTATATTTCTATGTATATGCATTTAACCTGTATGTTTAGTGGAGAGTCAGACCTCTCTTTCTGTCCGGAGATCATGTGTGTTGTGTTAACAGGTGTGCAGGTGATTCGCTGGACGATCGTGACGTTGCTCCGGCTGGATTGGCTGAGCAAGGGGCTCGGCCTTCAGTGTCAACGGTCGCCTACTGGATAACAAGCGTGACGTCACTGCTGCCGGATTGGTGGAGCAAGGGGCTCGGCCTTCATAATGCCATACATGGCAGCAGCGCATTGTATCGTTTCTCTGGTTTTGTGATTTAGAAGTACTTTGTTGTGTGACCCACGTGTGATTATTTAGTTTGCTTGCTAAATAATTAATTCTTTTGTTAAGACCAGCGCCTTAGGGCCAACTGAGTCGTTTGTCTATATATTGTAAATAGTCACTGTCACATATTATTGTTTGCACGGAGCATAGGGGTGAGCTGCTATTTTTGTTATACCTGTTTTCTCATGTTTTTCGTTAGCCTAGGGAGTTAGGCCTAGTATTGTATTTTTGTTTCTTTTGTTTTCGTTAGGAATCAGTTATTTTGCCGATCGGTAGACAGGTTGTTTTTGTTTGTTGTTTTGGCCTGGGCTCACCCTGACGTCTTTTGCTCCATTTTATATGCGATATTGTACAGTGTATTTTTGGAGTGTGTAGCAATAAATTGCTCACCTGTACATTTATACTCGTGTTCCTGTGTGTCCTTATGTTACGCACCCACACCCCTAGACCGGGGCGTAACATTGGTGGTCTGGCAAGGATCACACCGCCAAAATGTAATGTCTTAGCATATTCGCTTCATAATGACATGCAAATGTAACGCATCTGTGGTTTGGAGTTAAGTACATGCCAACATTTTTTTTTCTGGTGAATAGGCCAGGTTCAAGGTCAATGCCAAACTTTTAGTGCTGTTGCAAGATGCAATGTATTGCATCTCCCAGCCAACATTTGCGTGTGGGTACCATGTGGGTAGTAAATTGACTGAAAAATGGGGCATATATTGGATTGTCCGCAGGTTCCATAATGGCCCCATGCCAATTGCCCACATGGGTGGGTTATGGGCATCTTATCTGGGGCCCTCTTGTTTAAACCCACCCAAACCCAACCCACTGTTAATGTTGTTGACAAAAACTATGACGAGAATTTTTCGTTGGTTACCTTTTTTCAATGACAAAAATGAGACGATGACAAGCTAAAAATCTATGTTGACAAGGCGAGACGTGATGAAAATGTTAGCGTGGGACTATCGGACACTGAACGGCTGTACTTGCAATTATCTTCAAATGCCGAATGAACAACAGGCTGGCAAACTCCAGTTAATAGTCTTCGCCAGGATGTTTAGCTCGCCAGCAGAAACACTCACACCGCAGCAGCGTCAGCCATTGGTGCAAGTGTTGTTGCAGAAAATAATCAGATGTGTGTGTCTGACTGTGGATGGTGGAGCTGCTGAATGGATTTGTGGAGTTTGTTAGTTACAGCAGTGGCTGTTAGCAGTTTGGCTTGTTAGCCGCTGACTAAATGTTGACGAAAATGTCATGAATTTTCTTCAACTAAAACATTTATGCCGACTAAAATGACCCACGTGGTCAAATACTAGAATAAATACAATACAATACAAATGTTGGCTGGGCTGTAGCATGACACAAAGTAAGAGTTTGCAGGTAGTCTGGCTTTCACATAGGAGGAGACCACCTTCTCAGGAAGAACAGTGGAGGGGGTCAGTTGTTTTAGAAACTGCCCCAAACGAAATCTGTTTCTGTTCAAGTGACAGTGCCCTCTAGGGGCTGCAGTAATTATGACAGGAAGTCAAGGGATGTTGGTGTAGAACGACAAAGCCTGCATAGCAAGGAGGCTGGGTTAGACATAAGGGTCAACAAAATATTGAACTTCAATAGGAAAGATTTCCTCTGTCTTACCATTAGTCAATGTTTTTTTTTTCGTTTTGTTTTTATCAGCATGAACACAGTCACTCCATAAAATCAATGTGCTTATCAATGCGGCAATACAAAAGTAGTTATTTTTAACCCAAATTGTGATTTTTCCCTCAGCCTAACCACACACTTTTTGTGCCTAAACCTAACCAAACTTTAACCATGTAACATCATTAACTGATTTATTTTTCAACTGTGATGTGAAAAAACTCTGGAAAGCACAGACAAATGAGACTCTCACAGACCTATAATTAAATTTTGCCTTCTTATACATTGTTCACAGGTACAGTACTTTCCTAACCCAACCATACCATAGCTTTTAAATTATTCATAACATTGTCGTATAAAACAAATGCAGTCTAAGGTTTAGCACAATATCAGTGTTTCTCTCTGCTAATAGAAAAGGTCTAAACATACTGACCTGCTAATCACCAAAACCATGAGACCATGAAATAGATGCAGAAACTACTTGGTAAAGCATTAAGCTAATATTTTTTTCTGCTAAAAGAAAAAGCCCCAGGTTCCAGGCAATTACTTCAACTTAATGTGTGTGAATTTAAATGTTATACTGTCTTGACATTTTGACCATGTAAACACATATGAAATTAGAATACATTGGATTTAAGTCAGTTTTATGGCTCAAACAATAATAATTGTTTAATCCTGGAGCATCATAAACTGTTTTGGTTCTTGGCTGAGATTCTATCTGTGCACCGTGAAAATGAGCAAGAATGTACAGTGCAGTGCTTCCCTTGGTGTGAAACAGAAAGATATGGAGACTTACACAAAGACTTTTACTCTGCATAAAATCTTACATTTTCAGATGCTACTGCTTCATCACCACTGCAAAATCTGATAACTGCTATATATTGTATAGAATAGAGCACAGACATCACTGGCATCAGATATACACACACAGGCGTATGCAGGAAACATGTAGCATCACCAAAGTGGAAGTGAAAGCAAGCATCACACAGGCATCAGGAAAGACTGGAGAGAGACCTCAATACCAGTCACACTAAAGATATATGGCAGCCAATCCATAACATCACAAGCTATAGAAACAGGGGCGCCCCTATCATGTGTGAGGCCACGTTGCCAGATGAGCTTAACACCTTTTATGCTCGCTTTGATCTCTTCAACAAAGACTCAGCTATCAAGTCTGCCCCGCCTCCAGAGGACTGGTCACTGTCAGTATCCACAGCGGATGTGCAAGTGAGTGTGAGCAAAGCTGCTGGGCCTGATAATATCCCTGGCTGCGTGCTAAGAATATGTGCCAACCAGCTAGTTGATGACTTCACTGAATATTTTATCACTGTGTCAGGGAGAGTGTTCTCACTTGCTTCAAGGCTGTCCCATCATCCCTATACCTAAAAAGTCTGCAGTGTCTAGGCTAAGTGACGACTGCCCTGTGGCACTCACCCCCATTTTGATGAAGTGCTTTGAGAAACAGGTTCTCTGCCACATCAAATCAACATCCCAGCCAGCCTGTGCTATAACCAGTTTGCATTCAGAGCCAACAGATCCACAGAGGATATCATCTCCACTGCTCTCCACTCAGCCCTCACACACCTTGAAAATAACAACACCTACATCAGAATGCTCTTTGTTGATTTTAGCTCAGCATTCAATACATTTTCCTCCTGGGCTTGAGTACCATACTCTGTAACTGGGTATTGGACTTCCTCACTAACAGACCACAGACAATCTGGATTGGTGGTCACACCTCCTTCACTCTGAACACCAGAGACCCCAGGGCTGTATGCTCAGCCCCCTTCTCTTCACGCTGTACACCCACAACTGTTATCCCCAAAATGAAGAGAACTCTGAGAAGAGAACCTACTGCTCGACGTCACTGCACAAAGGAGGTAAAGACACAACACCTGTCTACATCACTGGAGCTGAAGAAGAGCGGGGTTTAGGGGGTGTACACATGCTGTTTTTTGTTGTTTTTCTTTTTGTCCTCAAATTCATTGTTTTCTGTATAGATGCAACACATTCTCACTCCAACCTCATCACATATCAACATTTGGTCATGGACTTTCCATGTCGACGCATGACATGCAAGGTACCCTGGGTGCGTTGGTTGTTAACGTTCCGGGACGCCATGTCAACTTCTGCCTGTTACATGCATTGCCTTGTTTCAAAATACACTTTAGTTTTCACAGGAAATGTACAGTTTGTATAAAGTCTCTTTCAAAATAAATGCACTACATTAGTACAGCACTGCGAATTTATGTTCACACGTGGTTACGCTGAGCCAACACACACAAACACACGCACACACACACACACACACACATACACACACACACACACACACACACGTGGTTGGGTTTAAGCAACAAAAGCACATGGTTGGGTTTAGGAAAAAAGAACAGGGTTTGGCTTTACAATATTATGAGAAGTGAAGACCGGCCTCCTGGGTAAAAGTTGGTGACTGTAGGACCTATCCACCATACCACCCACCTGCCCTACCCAGACTTCTGCCACTTTAACTTTCGTTGTTGTCCTGCCGTGTTTCCCCCTGATGCTGCTGGAGTGATGCCCTTGCAGTGTGAAAGCGTTCTCAGGTGCTTATTGTTCAGGGAGTGACAGCTGCACTCTGAGATAAAAAGAGTTCAACTTTTGGAACGCAGCAGAGTGCACTGCACGTCATGTGACAAGGTACAGCCAACCACAGCCAGCAGATATCTTTCCCGTTTTCTGTAAATTTCAGTCCATGGTAAATATGGAGGAGAAGTTGATGATTTGAGTGCAGGGCTTTACATTTGTCCCACAGATGATATTTTAGGCCTGATACACACTACAAAACAACGCCTGAAAGAAAACCAGCTCTGCACTCAGGACCTCTGGTAAGAAGACTATGATAAAGTGCTGGTTATGGTAGCAACCTCAGATGTAACCTGCCTCCGCACTCTTGAAAGTTGGCACAGAGTCGTACAAGATGTGTGTGTACAGGCCTTAAGGTTACAAGGAATCAGCATCACAGAGAACCTGAAACATGGTCATCACACATTCCCATCCTGGTAAAGAAATTTCAGCCGTATCTGGGCTGTATTTCTCAAGGAAACTTAAGAAGTCAAAATTCTGCTGTCAAATTCTTGCCAACTTTTACAGAAGAGCAATAGAAAGCATCCTGACTTGACACATTACAAACTGGTATGGGTTGTGCACAGGCCATGACAGGAGGGCTCTGTAGCGTCTGATTGAAACTACCCTGAACACCACTGGCACTGAGCATCAGTGATATCAGTGACGTAAGGTGCCTGCACAGAGCCCAGAGGAAACTAAAAGACAATACCATCCCAGCAACAGCCTGTTCAACCTGCTGCTGTCTAGCAAGTATCTGCTGCTGTACAACCAGACTACAGAGCAGCTTCTATCCTCAGGCTGTAAGGGCTCCTCGACTCATCCTTACTCCACCATAAAAACTTTTTTTTTCTTGTGTAGCAGAAAAAGGACTACAACTTGCATTCTGTCGTGCGACCCTGTGTTGTAGAATGACAATAAGTGAAACCCAACCTTGTGTAATTAATCAATAGAGAGTGACTGCTACTGGCCTAAACTGATACTACACACCTCCAACAGGAGTAGAGTTTAGAGAGGTGGCCCCTTTGCTGTTTTCCTCCAGTGACTCAATCGCCTCACCAGCTTGTGTCTCCTCCAGCTTGGAGGAGGACACTTCTTGTTTGTTTGCAAATGTAAAAAACTGACAAGGCCGTACCACAGCACAGCCTGTGCTGGTGAATATTTCCATTTTAATGTTAACAAATTGTGAGATGCAGGTTTGCTCAAGTTATGCCCAGCTACGCATGGGGCACAGTAATGTGTCACACCATCTGCTCTCCTCTCAGCTCAGATCCATGCAGTGGATTTTTTTTTTCTTTAGTTAAAATCACACCATACCTCTATTCCCACATACTGTTTAACCTGCAGATGAAAAGTTAATTTTAACTTTTAAAACTTGGTGGTTTGGAAACCACCCTATGGAATTCACGCACTGATCTGCCTGAGTGATTCCTAAAGAATCAGTATCAGCCTTAAGGTTTTGAGGCTTAAGGTTCTGAAACAGCTGGACTAAAGAGGAATTGATAAAGAATGTTTAGTGAGTAGGAATGAACAAGAATGACAAAAAGGATTTTCCCTAAGTCCACATAGGGATAAACATTCCCCGAAATGTCGACATTTATTGAAAATCAGCTCTCTGGAACAGAACCAAGTTTAGATAAAGTTCCAGGTCTGTCTCACTTCAAACTTTTGTCTGTTAACTCCTCAAATACAGGCTTAACATTTGTACATTTTATCAGACTTTGTACCACAAGATAATGTAAATCATTTCAGACCATTCTAAAAATTTATTCCAGAAATGACTCCGTCAACAAATCATTGCATAATGAGTCTGGATCACAGCTTGATATTCACTGAGATGTAATAGACTCGAGATGTTTTGTTTTTTCCTTCAGATGACTCATTGTTTCATGTTTGCAAGCACTGTGTTAATTAATAATGAAGTGCATGAAAAAGTCAACAGAAAGTCAAGCTCAAGTATTTTTACTACAGTTTAGGGTGAAAGTGTATTTGAGTTTTTTAATAAAATGCTTTGCTGCATGCAAAAACTAGATACCATTAGTTATTGACCGTGTGTATGTGTGTGTTTGTGTGTGCAGGAGCAGGGATCAATACCAGTGCAGATGCTGTTACTTGTTGTGACTGCCTGAGAGATAGCAAAAGATAAATAAATAACTATAATTACACAACTCAAAGGACTACGAGTAATTTCTCCATACAGCACAGAGAAAAAGGCAGGAAAGCAGAATCTGTGAACTTTAAAGGCTTTGAACATGCAGTCACCACACGCTAATAGAAATCAAAGAACAAGAAAGTCTCGCCTAAAGCTGTAGTATGTGCCTTTCCCTAAAGCAATTAGAAAAATAACACAAATAGAAAACCACGTTCTGCAACTGTTGACAAGGAAAAGATATAACACATACGGTGCTGGAACCCACAGTGCTTTGGAACTCTTCAGGCTTAAAATCAATATTATAAAATACTACATTGTTTCTGTACAGCTGAAATGTGTTTCAGACATGCAAAAACTAAAACACAAAAAAGAAGGACAGCCCTTGAGCCAAAGAAAATCTATGGTTTTTATGGGTTTTTTTCTCATATTACAACAAAAAAATGCGGGCCTTTCTAAAAAGGAACACTAGACAAGACAAGGACTGATACAAAAAGGGGGCTCTGCAATTGTCCTTTCCTTGAAACGCTATTTTTGAAGCATGACTAATGAAAACTACTTCTATTGGGTCCCACAGTACTAGTTTCTACCAGTTTTCATGACGAGACAGTCAGTCCCTTTTGTAATCCCCCAACCGCTCAGAGCGCCTGTCATGGGCAGCCCACTCTGACATCTCTCCACTTAGTGCATGTATAGGTCCAGTTTGTGCATGTGTGTGTTCGGACCTGTGTGTAATTGACAAACAGAGTGAAAAATTGAATTTCCCCTCGGGGATTAATAAAGTATATAAAAAAAAATAAAAATAATAATCTCTCTATAGAGCACACAGCAATCTGAGAACCATCACTGGAAATGTTTGATCTACATTCCCTGCATCCGTGGGAAGTTTTGGAATATTCCAGATTCAAAAAAACTAATTTAATTGAGAGGTTTCACAATTAATAACTCCAAGGGCCCTATCTTAGACCTAGCGCAAAGCAGCGCACAGAGAAACGCCACTGTCATTGCTAGTTTCAGACTGATGCAATTGTAATTTTCATGGGCAGCACCCATGCTGTGCAGGTAGCAAATGTATTTGTGCCCATCAGTGTGCCAATGGGTGTGTGGGTCTTAAAATGAGGTGTGGTTGAGCAAATTGTTAGCACATTGCTATTTTGAGGCAGCAGAAGTGACTTTGCCATCGACCACCAACAACCTGGTCTAAAGTCAGAATGGTGCAGTATTTTCCTGCTATTTAATGGCTGTATAATTCAGATAGGAAGATGCGCCTACATAGGTGAGTTCACAACAGGTGCACACTTTGCTTGCTTTACGTAAAGGGATGTGTGGATGGGTTGCAGGAGGGTGAAATAATACATCGTTAATAAAGAAAATATTAATGACATTCTCTAAAATATGGACGTAGCAGAGATCAGAGCAGAGCTGCAGAGCTGCTGTCCAACTTCCCAGTCGGAGGGACTTCATTCATTATTTTAGAAGCTAAATATTTAGCTCTGCTTCCTCTGTCAACTGTATAACTACAGTTTTTAGCTTTGCTGCTTAAATGTCCCACACTATTTGCTGCAGTGACATTACTGCTCTTACTGCATTACTCTCAGCTTCTCTAATTTGCTGAATCTACCATGTAAACAGCAGGACACCAGATGCAGGCACACCTGGCTTTTAAAGGAAATGAGAGATTACGCTGATCGTTTGAATTCACCTATGATTATTTAAGGGACTATATACAACCCCTTTGCCCCTTGCACCTTACTTTGCACCGAAACCATGTGCCATTGAACTAAGAAAAGTGGTTGGACCACTAAATGCACTTAAGCCATGCATTTCAACCATGCGCTATAGACTGTTCAAATAGGGCCCCAAAACATGAAAAAAGCACAAATTGGTCAAATAATGGATAAACTGGCCTGTGGTTCATGAGGTTTGTGTTAGAGGCATTCAGCTATAAGCGTTTCTCAGAAGCAAAAGTAATGTGTGAGAATAAAGTGAGAGGAGGGCTTTGTACTTGAAATGTCAGGAAAGAAATGGTGAAAGAGCGGTTATAAGAACAAGATAGACTCAAACTGTGAAAGAGAAGCTGGCGATAGAAAAAAGGCTGCTTGTATGTGATGCACGTTTATGCTCTTGTGGCTACGCTAAAAACCTATGATTTGCATGTGTGGAATCTTCAAAAACCCACACATTAAAAGCCTTGAGGTGAGGAACACACGCTCTCACGGAACAAGTGCTTCACCTTTAACCAACCCAGACTGCTCTTACTTTAGTGTTAGCGGAATCATTGCCACGGGGAAATGAAGGTGTGTGAAGCTGTACATCTGACTACTCACATGGCAAAATAGGGCTAAATACATTTAAGAACGGAGGTGACTGGGGACAGAGGCGAGGTAAAGATGTCAAAGCAGCATTGCAAATGGCAGTTAGCAGCAGGGTTACAAAGACTGTGAAGAATTCAGACAGAGTAATGTAGAGAATGTTTTACCCTCTGAGCAAAATGTAAAACCATGGTATCTCACTTGAAACATTCCAAATCGGCACAACTTACAGAGGATTGACGGAAAATACCAGATAAAAAGCACAGCAGATCTTCTCCTTCACACACACCTCTACGTATAGCCTGAGAAAATGTTTTTTCCCTGAGACTATGAAAATGTACACTCCATTCTTTCCTGTCAATCAATCAAGCCACTCTTGATAATAATTTCCCCAGGTGGGTTGTAATTTCAGGCTCCCAGCAAAGCAAACAAAAAGCAGCAAAAAAGGAAAAGAAAACATCACAAACGGCGGCTTATGAAATTCTGCCGAAACCTAATATTCAACTTCAAGATGGAGCATATGAGGCATGTGAGCTCGCCCTGGTTCAGATGAGTTAATTTGTCACTGGGAAAATTCTGACAGCTGTGTGGTAAGAGATTTCCTCTGACAATCTCACACTAAAAATAAATAAGAACCTGACACCCATGAGACACAGATGGGTTCATTTGAAAGAATTAAAAACAGATTCAAGACAGGTCAGAGGCTGCTCAGTCCCATAATGGGATAGCTACTGCAGTGGTTTCTTTACACTACGCTGGATCAGCAGGGGTAGCATCACACTGTCAGGTTAGAGAAACTTGCTGCATTTGCTGTCACCTCCTGGCCAGGGTTTTGTGGAGCCAAAGCCTACACTTTGCCTCTGAACTGGTTATGTTTGAGAACTAATTGGGTTATAAATTGAACAAACAAATAAACAGCCAACACAGTTGACAGTGTCTTTTATGCTTGCCATATGGGTAATAATCTACATGTATTAATGCCACAGTGGGACTGTAAAGGTTTTATGAGATCCTTGTTGACTTGCCATCCTGGCTAACCAATTAAATTATATTTCCACAGTGAGACAATAATGTGATCATGTGACCAAAGTTTCATTGTCACAACCACAATTTTAACATTTGCTATTGTGATTTTTCTAAGGTGAAAGTTGTTGCAATGTGTGAATGCTTTTGTAGAGCAGGGGCGTAACACCAAATCCTGGGCCAAATGCATAAGCAGGCTCTGTGAGCCCCCACTCTTCCTCTCTTGATCCATGTTCTCACGCAACCTCTGAACTTTTTTCTTTTTTAATACTAAGTCAGTTTGCTTTTTTCCCCTCTAATCTGTCTGTCTTTCTTTTCTTTCTTATTTGGAACCCCAATTTCAGTTTCTTCAAGAAAAACATGAGGGTGTGCGTTGGTGCTCCAGCAGCATACGTAGTTACTCACTCAGCTCAAGCTGTGTTTAGAGACAAAACCTAGCGCAGGGGCAGACTAAACCATTTCACACCTTTAAGGGGGTAGAGGGGCCCCAGAGTGCCTCCACCTTTTTTAAAAAAAAAAAAAAAGTTCAGTCTTTTTAACTAATTTATTCAGCCAAATTTCATTTAGTGATGGCACTTATTACTTACAAATAAAAAGATGCAAACAAAAACACACTTTTTGTTTTAGACTTTTTGTGGGCTCCCCTCCCACTGGGGCCCTGGGTAATTAGTCCTAGGGGCATGAGACTGATTACCCAGGGCCTCAATGGGAGGGGAGCCCGGACCAACCCTGCACTAGGTTTTTTCTCTAAACGCAACGTACACTGTCATGTCTTTTCCCAAGAAAGGGAAATCAGGGTTTTAAAGCCAAACAGAAAGAAAGATGAAAGAAAGCAAACTGACACTGTAAAAAGAATTAAAAATCAAAAGGTGCATGAGAGAGATCAAGAGAGGAAGGGCAGGGGGGCCCAAAGAGGCTGCTTATGCATAGGGCCCAGAATTTGGTGCTACACCCCTGTACAGTCCCACTTCCCCCCTACTACGACACCCCTGAGTCAGAGTCATAAATTGAGGCTCTGTCACTGGAAACATTTACTGTAAATATTCTTACTCTTGTTCAGATATTCAAAATCAAGCAAATAATGCTAAATGTTGGTGGTGTTGTTTTTTTAACTAAAAAAACAATAATAATTGCTTGCATACTTGGGCTTCTGGTTATTGTTGTGTAAAGCACTATATTTACAGTTCAGCAAATATAGGTGAAATTAAAATCTGCAGTTCTTCTTTTCCTGTGTTTGTGAAACACTGTGTTTGGTTCATGTCATTAAAGTCTAATAAACATAGAGAAGTCCTTGTACAATATGTCAATCAGTATTTCTTAAGAGAAAATTCTTAAACGGTCCTAAAAGATTGAAATAAATTCATTAAAAAGGGGGATTTGGAGAGTCACAACTCTGCGAATAATGTTACACTGATTACGCCTGTGGTGACCCCTGCTGTTGTCTAGCAGCAGTGTGTGTGTCCTCCAAAGCATCTGTATGTCATTGCTGAGCAGGATGGCAATTTGTGGTAACACCTGGGCTTAGCGGCGCCAGTCTATAAAAGCAAGGTCTGTTACTCATCCTTGGGCTTGCTCTACTGGTCGGCTCACCTGACTCAT
The DNA here is from genome assembly GCF_006386435.1 of Epinephelus moara. Taxonomy (NCBI): domain Eukaryota; kingdom Metazoa; phylum Chordata; class Actinopteri; order Perciformes; family Serranidae; genus Epinephelus; species Epinephelus moara. The sequence continues at coordinate 35,586,678 of NC_065508.1, read as the reverse complement.
ACTCTTTCTCCTTCTTTTCTTCTGCAGGTACACTGCCCATAGTGTGAGGACAACAGTGTTACCTCAGTTGTCTTTTTGCCTCCTTTTGTGAACCTTACAACACTCACACACATTGGTGGGTGACCATCGCCTGCTGAATTTGGGCAGTACTGCATGTGATAGGCATGGAAAGTTAGCATGTTAGCTGATGTTTGCTAGCCAGCCAATAAATACCACAAAATATGATGTTATCAGGACATTTTACATTTTTCCAAACTCACTGTTAGCCAGGTAGCATCTCTCATGGGGGGCATTTTGCTTGTTTCATGGCCAAATCAAACAATATGTGCTGGTTTTTATGACATAGGCGCAGACACTTCCAGTCAACTCCGCAAAATTTGTGCTAAACCTGTGCTCTCTTGTCTATTTTGTGTTGTTGGTGTTTTTTGTGGTTGGCTTTGGACAGTGGTGGCACACAGCTATGAGGCACTCATTGGGATGAGCATATCAACGGGAGCGTATCTTTGTTTCCAGGGTTCTATGTTTCCCGGGTTCTATGTTCCCCACTTAACCCTACAAAAAAGGTTCTATGTTCCCCACTTACACCAAAAGGGTTCTATGTTTCCCAGGTTCTATGTTCCCCACTTAACCCTGCAAAAAAGGTTCTATGTTCCCCACTTACACAAAAAGGGTTCTATGTTTCCCGGGTTCTATGTTCCCCACTTAACCCTGCAAAAAAGCTTACACAAAATGGGTTCTATGTTTCCCGCTCGGTTGAGCGGGCAACAAAGAACCCGGGAAACATAGAACCTTTTTTGTGTAAGCTTTTTTGCAGGGTTAAGTGGGGAACATAGAACCCGGGAAACATAGAACCCTGGAAACATAGATACACTCCCTCATTCAACCAGGTAACTCTTTATCAGGCAAGAGGCCTGCGGCCTCGTGCCTACGACCGAATCACAGCCGTGACGATATCACAGTACAACATCACTCCCTCTCGTGTGATATTGCTTAATTAACCACAGCAATGTAATAAAAAATAAGGTTATTTTGTTATATTTCTCCCTCTCTCCTCGCTGGAAGCGTCGGACCTCCCGCCGCCCGCTCCCGCCGCCCGCTCCCGCCGCCCGCTCCCGTCTCAAACACGGAGGTCTCCCTGTTAAATAGCCTGTATCTGTGACAACTGTGTGACACAAACTCAGTGCTTTAGTGATTAGATAATGTCGGGTTCGGACAGAATTACGCGGCCCGTGCCCCACTATAATGGAAATGCACGTGACGTTTTTTTTTTTTTTTTTTTAACAATCTAGGAACCGTTTGCAGGAACCGTTACGCCAAATGTGATGGAACCGGTTCCGGAACTGGAACTTTGGACCTGGTTTCAAAAAAGAACCGAATCCGGATCCCAACCCTAACTACAGTATCAATCAATCAATCAATCAATCAAACTTTATTTATATAGCGCCTTTCATACATCAAAAATGCAAAAATGCACATATGCGACTGTCACTTCTGATTCCACTGATTCTCACTCCAAGTCTTGTTCATAATCAGTTACACATTTAATTAAGTTGCTTTTGTTAAATAAAATCACTTTTGTTAAATCCTTTAAAATGGTGGACTCTCTGGTGTGAGAGAAGCACATAAGGTTAGTAATCATCAATGAAGGTTTTCCAGCTAGGCCAGCTGTATGTCAAGTGTGGAGGATCATGAAGAGGTGTGGGTGTGATTCTCTGCCAGTGAGTTGATCTGAATGAACATGCAAGTGAACCAAATCCTTTGAAAACATGAAAAGTGCTTCTGCTTCTGCAATCTGCTGTTTTAATTCACTCATACCTTTTAATGTGTACATGTACACTCTGTGCTGCCCAGCAGCCAGCTCAGAGCATATTCCATTATGAGTCAGGTCAGGTTGTACGTCGTAACAGGTCAGATCAGGAATAGATTTAAAGGTGATCACATGTTACATGTCAGCTCTAAAGCTGAGCTCTGCAGATATGAACTGGTACAGGTTTACAAAATTGGACCTATTTAGGACTCTGGCTGAGAGATTTAACCCCCCCTCTTTCTTTCTTTTTCTTCTTTTTTTTTTATCCAAGATTGCAGCAGCTTCTCCTCAGTGTGTTTTATGAAAATTCGTGTCTACCTTTGCATCTGTGACTTGCTGTCACAGAGACAGCTGTGGTACATATATTACAAGGTTTTTGTTTTGATATGGGTCTTTGTACTAGGGATGCACTGAATATTCAGTAACCGAATATATTCGGCCAAATATTGCAAAAAAACACACATTCGGTATTCGGTGGATTAAGTGAAAAGCAAGGCCGAATAATAGCGGCGTGTTTTGATGACGCAATCAAACAGCGTGCCGTGACGGGCGGAGTAAAATGTCGGCAGTGTGGCGATATTTCAAAGTGTTGGCATTTGCGACTAAAAATAGTCTTGTGCGAGCAAAAGAAATCATTCAGGAGCACGCTGTGCGAGTACAGATTTCAGACGCGTCAAATACGGCGGCCATAGTGCTCTACGGCACAAGATAACGGCTTATCGGTGATGGAGAAGCCTGGCTCCAGGTCCAATAATTTCCTCTTTGTTGGTGTCATGACGGCCCAGTAGTACCTGGACAGCCATGGCGGCACACAGGTATGTGACATGTCAGAGGAGTAACGAGCTGTTCACATTTCTCTCTTCGTGGCAGGTAACGGTCCACAAACCTCACCGCACTTTAGGGACTGTTCTTTACTTATGAAGGGACTGTTCTTTACTTGTCAGGGGAGGAGGGTGGCTGGTTGATTCTTATTTTATTTATTTATGTTATTTTGATCCCCCCTATGTTAATCACTTATTGATGCTGTTTTTGAAGTATGAATAAGTCAATAAGTAATTTATTCCATTGAAATATCAGTGATGTATTTTTTATTTTTGTATTTATTTTTATTATTATTTTTGTATTTTCGCTGTGGTATGGTGATACTACTCAGAACCGTGATTCTTTCACTGGTATCGTACCAATTTTGGTACCATGACAACACTAATCTGGAGGGGGTTCATCTGCAAAAACTAAACAATGGCATTCGGTATTCGGTACTCGGTATTCGGCCAAGCATTTAATTTTATTCAGCTTCAGCTTCGGCCACAAATTTTCATTTCGGTGCAACCCTACTTTGTACATATACTATATTCTTATAAATCATACCCTGATCAGCTACCCTGATCATGACCCTGATTGGCTTATATAGTACCTACTGCCTACTGCAACAGCATCAGCAATATCAGTCCTGGAGATTATTTGTTCCTTGGAAGAGGATCAAAATACTGAAGGCTTTTCTCAATGGAAAATATGTTTTGCCTCTTCTCCTGACTGACCCTTGATGGACAGATGGTTCATCCAATCACTTTCAAGTCTTATTTTAAAAGTGCCTGCCCTTTTCCAAACTGTTTCTAATGATGTCCTCTCAGATGGTTCTGTGGCATTAACCATCTGATGCGACAGGTTGATCAATAACCAAAGTGACAACGCCTGACTTAGGATCTGTTAGATTGAAATGTTGCACAGTTTAAACTGCTAGGAGCTTTTATTAAAGTTTCCAGATCTTTTGTCTGATTCTTGCTTTAATCAATAACCTCATCACAAAGTAAAATGTGTTCAGTAATATCAAAACTTCCATGACAGAGTTCAGAGTTGGCTTCCTGCTGTTCATGACTGGAGCTTTGATCAGTACACAACACAATGAAAGTACTCTTATGGATCACGTGTCCAAGGCATTATCAGGGGCACCTTCACATCAGCTGTTTTAGAATTAAGCAGTTATGTTCAACTTGTGTCCAACAACTGCAGACAACACTGACTACAGATTTAAACCAAAGAGACACATTTATCACATTTCCATAAGAAACAGTCAACAGCTGCCTCAGACTGCCTCCACAAACAGTCAGCAGCTGAGTCAGTTATTCAGACATAGACAGAAGGCTGGAAGGTGGGAGATTTATTCTAAAATCTGTCTAAAATGTCTCAAAAAATTAAAAAAAAAAAAACAACCAACAAAACAAAACAAAAAAACATTGCACCAGTATGATCTGAATACACAATAAACAATTGAGGGGGGAAGTATTAAAACTTTTTTGGATAACATGATAGAAAAATTTGTTGTGTATTCTGTTGTTAAAGCAGCTGTGCGGAACTTTTCGTTTTCGTTGATTATAGCACCCCTTTGGTCGAAGCGGTATGACACCCAAAGCCTGGTGTCGTAAAATTCCGATTGCAGATGGCAATTACCGCATGCATTTGTTTTGGAGAGCGAGAGGATTAACTAACGTCAGGTCAGTCCAAGTAATTAGTGGAAACAGCAAAATGACTCAGTAAATTCTCCTGTCATGTTTCTGTTCTGATCTAATGTAATCTGTTGTGTATTTTGAGCTACTAAAGCTACCGTAGTAGTGTGAGCCTCAAGTTATTCTGGGTAATGTAGTAACCTTTGTTGTGCTACTGGAAACAATGAGAAGCAGCCGTGTACGTTCGGTGTAAGGAGGAATAAACAGTTAACAAGTCATCTGCTGAGTCCGCATTATTATGTGAAAAGAATACTCTGACGATTTGGGAGTCATGCCCTTTCTCTATCATTTTCATATTGAGACAGCGGTTAGCATGGCACTTGTAGGGGGTCAGTACATCTTGCGCGGAGGGATACACCGGTGAGCAACAGCTGCTCTGGGACAGGTACGCTAGGTCACTCGGTAAAAGCAAACAAAGAGACAACACGGACGATATTACTGACCCGACTGAAAGCTCATAGATACATCTCTGGTAAAATTGTTAGGTGTTATGTGTTCAGCAATGCCCGTTGCGTACTGCTTACTCAAAGAACACTGTAAACACGACTCCTTCTTCTGTGGTTTAATCGCTGCGGCCGCTGCGGGTGAGCAGAATCACTTCCGCCTCGGGTGCCGTATTCTGGTTTGCTGACTTCCGCTGTCCGTCCGACCCGCGCGAGGCTACGCTAAATAGCCATATAGAGAAAGGCTTTTTTGTTGCTGTTGGGTTCAAATAAATATGCGGATCTTCAAGGGGGGGTGATACGAACTAGGGGCAGTTTTATTAATGGTAAAAAGTTCCGCACAGCTGCTTTAAACATTGCGGGGGAAAATTGGTAAATGGAATTGCATTTGTAAAGCACTTTTCTAGTCTTCTGATAACTGAAGCGCTTTTACACTCATATTCAATCACTGGTGGCCAAGGCTACCTTACAACGTACCACCTGCTACTCAGTGAAACATTCACACACACTCAGTTCAGTGTCTTCCCCAAGGATACTTTGACCTTTGTACTGGAGGAGCCAGGAATCAAACCACAAATCTTCCGATTAGTGGCCACAGCCGGCCAGTTATAACAAAATAAATTACTACTAAAATGTGCTCAGTGATCGTTAATAATAATTTAAGTTTGAAATAGTTTTTGTATTATTGTAAGCAGTTTCAAAATGGCAAAAGTTCCTATGGAATTCCTGAACACACAGCCCTAATATGTCATGTGATGACAATTTAAACGTTTCAGATACTGCAGGTGAAACATTACCGTGGGATGTTGCCCCATCTTCTGCAGATAAATCATGAAAATGACAGTGCTGTCATTTTGTGACACCATTAACCATCATGTGTTAGCTGATGTGTCTGTGAGGCCTGTGGTGGTAACCTTTATATTCCAGCTGACGGTCTATAAGTTACTGCTCCCACAGCAGCTATCAGTGCCATTCCTCTGGAAGATTGATTTTTTTCCCACTTTTGTCTACAGCCCAAACTGCTGTGGAAATGTTTGCTTAACAGAAGCCTATCCGTTTGCTGATAAAGCAGATTTTGTCTTTTTGCATGTCTTTTTTATGTTCCTATATTGATGGAATAGGTCATAGTATCTACCCTTAGTCCTTCTCAGGATAGAATGCTGTGTGTGTTTACTGCAATTATTACTTATTTTTGTTTCCCTTTCAAAAATGTGCGTTCCTGTTCTGTGTGTATGTTAGTCTAGTTACCAGCAGTTGTAATGGGTCATGTTTCCTGTTTGGGCTTTGTAATAATTAAGACAGATTGTTTGTAAAAATGCTCACAGATGGCAAGAATGTCACAACAAAGACAGTTTCATTAGTCTTGAAAAAAATAATTAAAAATAAAACATTGAATTACCGCCTAGTGATTGTTTTCCTCTCCAAACCAAGTTGCACTTACAGTTTACATCCATGACATTAAACAAATGGATGCTTCACACACATCCTCCCCCTGGGCAACACAGACGATCTATACAATCAGCACAGCTCCCAGGTGGGCACCCAGGATTAGTGTCACCCATTCAGTATCTGTGTTTTTGCAGAACATTATGATGTCACAGTGAAGTTGACCTTTGATTACCAAATTCTAATCATTTCATTCTTGAATTCAAGAGGATGTTTGTGCCAAATTTGAGGAAATTCCCTCAAGACCTTTGTGGGATATTGCGCTCACCAGAATGAGATTGACGCAAGGTCACAGTGACCCTGACCTTTGAACACTAAACTTTAATCAGTTTATCTCTGAGTCCAATTGGATGATGGCCATATTGGAAAAAAAAACACCTAAAGGTATTCTTGAGATTTTGCGTTTCCAAGAATTACATGAACCAGGTCACATTGACCTTTAACCACCAAAATCTTATCAATTTATCCTTGATCCAAGTGGACGCTGTCAAATTAAATGTGACAGATAGACAGAGAATCCAAAAGCAAAATGTCTTTGGCTACGACTATCACTGAGGCATAAAAAATAATATTTAAAAAAACAAAAAAAAAACAAAAACAATAAAAACAACTCCATATCAGTGTGCCGATCCCTAACACCAATTTGTTTTATTACATATGTTTCACCCATAAGGGACAGTGCTCTCATCGAGCATCAACAAAAGCTTTTCTAAATTCATCACAGGCAACTAAAGGAGGACAAACTCAATAAAATATTCTCTAGAGCTCACCTTAGGGTCAAGCCTGTGGTTAAAGAACAAGCACCACCACATTGACAAACTGGTATGAGAGAGCTCTGTGCCATTCCTCACAAATGCTTCCAAGATGAGATTTTGCAATCCAATCAACACTGACAGTGCATTCCATCTGTATTTTGGGAGCTAACCTCTACATTTCACTAGGCAACAACAATCCTTGTGCAAGTGTTATTGACCAGGGAGCCGAGCTGTGTCATACAAGGTCATGTCACAAGACAGCCAACAAATCATCTGTAATATATGGCTGCAATTTAATCCATTTCCAGGTGAGGACCATGCATTGACCTCATTTACTGAGAGGGTCCTCAGGATGGCAAACAGCCGTTCCACATCAAATAGGGGATGTAAGATGTCCAGCATAATAATAAGGCCTGAGGTGCATTGACAAAAGAAATAAGGTCCTTGCTATCAGCTAGTAAATGACTAACGATTAGCTTATAATTGCCTTCTACCTGAAAAAAGTTTTGAAAGGGCAGAGCTAAAACTTACTTTAGCTAAGATCCTTGAAATATATTTAACTTCTCAGCATCAGCCATATACAGACAGAGCAGTCTGCTCAAGTTTGGCTTACTAAGCTTGAAATCTGAAAGCTTGAAAGTGTGAATTTCCCTATGGCAACACAGGAAGGATTTATTAAATATGATAATCCTTGGCATTACTCAAGTGACCTGCTCATCCTGATAACTTACTAACCAGAATGTGTGATATGCTGTGTTTGAGATATCTTGCAAAGTCTTATTATTTGCTGATAGGCTGTGGTAGAGATTTTCATCTGATTCTATTCCTGCACATTCTATCTCTTACAGAAGTCAGAACTCTTTTATGTACCAACTGGTGTATGTATAGTTTACTTCTTTTCTTTCCAATTGTCTGTTCTAACTTGGATTATCATGGCCATAAAGGATATCAAACGCTTTCCGGATCAGGTAGAAAGTTCTCATAAAGGAGTCTCTTCTGGCTTTTTTTGCACAATCAGCAGGAACAGAAAGCGAGGGTTTGTTCTTTGAAAGAGTTTTCTGCAGCGTTACTGTAGTTCATTGATGTGCACACCTAATTCATTCTAGCAGGTCAATTCTCAGTTAGATCATTAAGATGGAAAGGCAAAGTAATCTGCACAACACTAATGGCAATTCAATCATGAAGATAGAGACAGAGAGTGATCTAGATGCTACAATATGTTTCTCATGGCTGTGGGAGAGAGCTTTAATGACGCAGAGGAAACCCTATTGAGAAATGAGGCTGGCCTGACCCTAAATGTACTAGATCATAATGAAAAAAGGTAAATCTGCCCTTCATACAATGCATAGTGGACACATGGGAGCGAGTCTCCTTGTACTGTTTACAATAGCTTCTCGTCAGGGATGGTTTTGTGTGCGTTCCGGCATGAACATGTGCATTGTCCTTACACGTGAAAAGGTCAAGCTAATTTTCCAAACAATGTCCTGATAGATCTACTGCTGGTCATGCCTCAACTATTTCTTTTCCTCTGTCTTCCTACACAGCTACACACAATAGAAAATGAAAGGGATTGTGATTGCCATTGCATTCTTGCTCAATGTGCTTTTCTGTTTTGTCCTTTCAAAGCTGCCTCACAGCACAACCACACAAAGCAGCCTGTGTTTCCAGATGACTTTAATATGTTTACAGAATTGGTTCAGTGGCATTTATTTAGACTCTCTGAAATCCATTGCTGATTTCATACAGTAACACATAAGGTAACAGGTCTATTTTATTCATGGTATGATTTCTACTGTACGTGCTATTTCACTGAAACCTTAAGACCAGTGATGGAAGAACAGTTTGGTTCTTTACTTAAGTAAAAGTAATAATACCACAATGAAAAAGATACTGTAATTCAAGCAAGTCCTCCATGCAAGATTTTACCTATGTAAAGTATTATAAGATAATTAGTGAAATACTCAACATGCACAGGGACCACCACAGTGTTATGTCATTAAATGTTAAGTTTATTAGGTTATGTAATCGCCAGAAGTAAAAAGCTAACATTAGGCATCATAACCAGAACCACCACATAACATTAGTTTAATTAAACAAACTACACCATGGTCGAATGATTTACTGTCATCACCTCAATGCTGCTGTGAAGTCCTGTTGGGCATGATGATGTTCTGTGGTCTCATTTAGCCACTTGTTAGCACCCGCCTTTTTTAAGACACATAAAGCCTTCAGAATTTAGGAGTGGGTTAATTACTGACGTATTTTATATTGTTGAACAAGACGTAAAATTCTCTTAATCTTGTGTTAACCACACACCTTATTTCAGACATCTAACCCAAAACCCACTGACTTCAAGACGAGGAAACCAGAAGTGCTAAAATGCTAGCTCATTTTTGTGTTTTAGGACTCACCCTGCTGCACTCCATGCTGCTAATTTACATTTGTGGTCCCTGGGCAATGCATTGTATTATATTCATTATTAAATCATTGCGTTTACAGGCATACTAGTATCTTGGTTATAAAGATTTTGGAGTATCCAGGGAGTGTGTCTGAGCATGTAAACATATCTTGTTTACAGAAATCTGGATAATCCATTTGTTTTTTGGAGTACTTGGATAGAAACTAGAATGTTGGGGCTTAAACAACTGATCTAAGTTTCAGATCACTACTTTCTGAGCAAGTCCTCCTCTTCGTAAGTATGGGTCTCAATTATGGTTAAAAATAGGGGTACAAGATTAGTGACAGGCTGCAGGTTTCCTTTAACATTGGGGGGACACACAGTAGGAAGAGGGGGGTCTGGGGGTTTCCCACAGGAATGTATGAGTGTCAAAAAACAATTTACTGCACTGGTGAATTTCCATGCATCAATTTATGGTGGAAATGTCTTTATTTATGTAAAAAAAGAAAAACCCCAAAAAGTTCAGGTGTCAGGTAACAATTTTAAATATAAAAATATTACAAAATATAAAGCAGTAAGGCTCTCAGACATTCTGTATTGCTTTCCAATACTTATTCTCCTGTAGGTCAACTTTTCTTATTTAATGTTATCTCTGCTGAGTCAACACACACACATTGGCATGATTTACTATTCAGTCCTTCTTTGTGTCTTTTTTTTTTGAGAAGTAACTGCTTGAAATGCGTATGTGACACCTTTTACTTCAATGATACATCGATTCATCTATAGGCTTTGGGACTTAAATAACTCTTATGTGTTTTAGCAAGATTTCTTCTTACCTTGTAAACTTGATGAGGCAGTATATCCCACATATATGTGTTCTCTGAGATGAAAATATATAAATTGTAATATTATGTGAATAAGGTTGAAATTTAATGAAAATAAAGACACAATATTTCAAGAAAAATCTGCTGCCCTATAGTCTGCTCTGCATAATGTTATTTAGACCATCAACAGACACACGTCCCATTTATGGCTCTCTGGATAAGACAAAGTTTAAGCAGCTGTGATGTCACTATTTTTGATCCAAACTAGCTTAAATGTTTGAAAATAGCAAAGTTGTGTCCATGCTGTTGCTGAATCTGAATTAAGCCGCTGAAACACCAAAGTCACACAATGATACAAACTCACTGATGGAGGCAGTGGTAGACCAGCAGTTCCAGCCTGTTCTCATCAAATACTGTTGCTTTGTCAGTGATTTTGGTGCCAGTCACCAACGCCCAAAGCCAATTTTCATGTTAGAATAATATGCCTTTGGGCGGCGTCAGTTTGTAATACGACCACACAGAACCTTTTTCGGTGTTATGATATGCTGCCGGTCAGCCAGACAGCACCTGCTGCAGCAGCATGATACGCCACAGGATGCCATCAGTTTGAAACGTTGCAGGTAAGAACATAATATAAGGAGCTGGTTGGTTGGGAGCGCGATGTCTGGTTCCCGTATGAATGTAGGGCCAAACCATGATGTCGTTTTCTAACCCTAACCACGTGATTTTGTTGACGTCCTGGCATTGGTAGTGGCATCTTGGAATGTCAGCAGCAGATGCAGGGGGATACCTTGAACGTAATATGTATATGTGAAAGTCCACTGACAAAGGACAAAGCAGTGATTCATAACGACTTGGGATGGGTGTTGGCAGCTCCCATGTTCAGCAAGGCAATATTACTGTTTTAGCCAATGGAGTCTGGCTTTGAAGAGAGCATAGATAAGTAATACTTTCAGTTTAGTTCCCTGCTGTGGAGAGCTGTCTGTTTGGGAAGCACTGAACATACAACTGGATAACTGAGACTTGGATTATACTGCATGGGTTTAGTGAAAGTTTATATGCGGATGTTTTAATATAATATTGCTGTAGTTAAATGCAGACCCGTTTTACTTAAATTGATCAAAATTTTTCCCAGTTTTTGGATTCCTCTTTCATCAGAGGCATGCGAAAAAATGCTGAACATTTCAAGATACTCACCGTGATGGTGTGTAGTGACACAAAGGAGCCACAGCAGAAGGATTTGTGCTCTATTTTCCTTAATGCAGCTGTAGGTCCATCTTTAAGATTAGCATGTCTGCCAAAATTTGCAATAAAACAGTGAGGGTATAATCCTCTTAGAGCTTCCAAACCCAACCTGACATCCATTAAGAGGTGTGATCACACACCACAGGAATCACCTCTGTCAATATGTGAGCATATGTACCACATGCAGGGAGTGATATCTACCATGCAGATTAAGACAAATTAGCCAGCACTCTGTTATTTCTCAAATGTTTATGTCTGGAGCCGGCATAATTCCTCTGAAAAGAGCTTCATCCCCTGCCGTTCAGAAAACATCAGCTGCATATTTTCCAGCTGTAGAAAATCCCTATAGGCAAGACAGGGTTTCAAGTGAGACTTCAACTTTCACTTTGTATTTTCTTATCGCATGCAAATGATTTCAGGCAGCAGGGATCCTTTCATCCTGACAGTGTTTACTCGTAAAAATAAGCGTGCCACTGCACGTGCTCTATTGTTTTCTTGATGCATCCTCTCACCACTAAAGCTCATTGATTGAGACTGAGGTCTTGGAAATTCTTAGAGAGGGGACAAGGCACTCTCGAGATGCAGTGGGGTAACAATGAATAACGAGCAGGTGGCACACAGAGCAGCTTGCTCAATGCCAGTCAAATAATTGGTGGTGCTTGAGAGGAAGAGAGGAGAGTGAGGACAGAGAAGGAGTGTAATAGGAACAGTGGTTTTACAGTGGTTATTCGAAATCTCCCTATGGGTTTCATTCTGTGCAGATGAAAAAATCCGGAGGGGAAGTCACATTGTTTGTTATGCCCTGCAATACTCCATTAGGCCCCACACAATGCATATTAACACCACTTTCAAACAGAATGGCAGACGAGAAAATAGGAGGAGTCTTTCATCTGTTGGAAGCTCAGCCAGGCTGTGTACATAAGCTATGAGCTACACTATCTGTGCCACTGTCCTGGTGAATGAGGCAGAATGAGGCTTATGTCTGGGGCTACATTGCATTGTTTTATTTTTGTTTTTTGCTTGGAGCTCAGAAGTCATTAGTTAATTGCAAAAAGTGACTGAGCCAGTGGACGTTTCCTATAGTGGGAAGCCGAGACACAAAACAATGGCTCCAGTGATCTCTTCCTTTTAAGTTCACCACTTTCAGACACTAATGGTCAGTGCTCTTTCTGCAGCAATATCACAGCTTTAGTACCAGCACAGCTACATTTGGAGCCTGTTCTATATCTCTGTATGCTGGGCCAGTGGTGTTACATTTATAGGTCAGGATGCAAAAGAGGGTGGAGTAAAGATAAATTGTGTCCCCTCATTTTTCTGGAAATGTGTGGTATTGTAACGTGCTATTCTTTCCAAAAAGACTGTCCTAGAAAAATAATAATGAATGTAAAAGTTCTAAGCAGGGCCGGATGAACCTGCGGGTGGGCCCTCGGCAAAAAAAGCCTTGGGCCCCTGTTGAGCACCCCAACCCATTTTGCCTCAACCAGAATACTCCCCTGCCTCCAGGTTTTCTGTGGCACTTTTTTTTTCATTTAACACAAATTTATTTAAAAAGAAGCTTTACGTTTAAAAAATGTGATTCTGACATGAGGCTCATCTATAAGACAGTGCCTTCGAGGTAAGATGTGAATGCATGAGCAACTTTAAAGGAGCAATGTATAGGATTTAGGGGATCAACTAATGAAATGGAATATTATATTCAGAACAATGTTTTAATTAGTTTATAATGACCTGAAAGAAAGGTTGTGTTTTCGGTGTTGGATTGCAATGTTTCTACAGTAGCCCAGCATGGACAAACCAAACACAGGCCACCGTAGGTTCTCTACACACTGGGTGAAGTGAGTGGTATTCAGTTGGTTGCAATCTGCAACTTCACCACTAGATGCCACTAAATCATACACACTGATACTTCAAGATCCTTGCTTTATCAGTTTATATATTATATGCGTATTACCTCCAAATATTGCCAAGTTTGTAATCAGGCCTTGGTTCTCACTATATTAGGTCCTAGAATGTCAATAATGTATATACTATTACAATGCTTGTATACAATATACAGTAGAGCTTAGATTGAGCCCAAAAAATTCAGCCCAACCCGGCCCGAGCCCGTGCACGTTATGTCCGGGACCGGCCCGGCCCGGCCCGGCCCGTCCAATTAACTGTAATTATGGGCCCGAGCCCGATTTAAACCCGACATTTTTCAATAAGTTGGCTGTTATAATTAACGCTAAAGACACACTGAGCGCGTTAGTGCCGCGGAAGTCCTGCGAGTGTACTTGCAGGTGCTTGACTGTCCACACAGGCAGCGCATTTCTCCTGCGCTCTCCGCGCCAGTTAAACATCGACTCCACTCGTCTGTTCCCGTCAGTACTCGTTTTTTCACTTCAACAGGTCATTTTAAACATGGGTAAGTCCATATTTTCATTGTTTTTGATAACGTAATAAGTTAATGACAATTTGTC
>NC_065508.1:35526124-35572776 GCF_006386435.1 Epinephelus moara | reverse complement strand
TCTCTCTCTCTCTCTCTCTCTCTCTCTCTCTCTCATATCTGACCGGGCCCGGCCTGGGCTTGTCAGAGGGGTGGGGGGTCCTGGCCCGACCTGGCTTGGGCCCGCGGGCCGGGTCGGGCCGGGCTCGGGCTCAGGCAGAGAATCTAAGCTCTAATATACAGTACAATGTTAGTGAAATCATCCAGCCATTATCTGTAACTGCTCATCCTTTTCAGGGTTGCAGGGGGGCTGGAGCCTATCCCAGCTGACATTGGGCAAGAGGCGGGGTACACCCTGGACAGGTTGCCAGATTATAGAGCTGGCACATAGAGATGGATAAGCATTAATGCAACATTTACACCTACGACCAATTTAGAGTCACCAGTTAACCCAAAACCCTGTATACACTGTGATTTTGGGCTGTTCCATAGGAAAGATGACCAATGTGAAAGAAACGTGGCAATATCTTTGGTTGTGGCTCTAAAATGGTGGTCCTACTTCACACAGTGAGAGAAGTTCAAGGATGGCCATTGTCATGGTCTTGCAATCAAAGATAGCCTGGGATAAAATTTTGACAGTGTCAAAAATTTGGGATGGCCATCTCACCATGTGACTACTGTTATGACCTACATGTACTAACCAACCAATACAAATGACGCAGAGGTGCTTAATCCAAACAAACAGATAGCAGCTTGCCATGGAGGAAAAATGCACCAAAAGAAACGTGTGGGATTCCAGCAAAGAGGAAAACCTTGTGGAGATGTTGCAGCAGAAGCACTGCTGAAAAAATGTATCTTCCAGTTCTTACCATGATTGAAAATGAAGGACAAAGCATGGATGGAAATAGAGGTGGAGTTGGAGCTGCCATGTGAGCTAGCAAACACACACACACCACAGTATATAGTTAACTTCAGGTTGTTCAATAATGTGACCCTCTATGTTGTGCTTCACAGCTGGAAAAGTATTAACCTGTGCAACATCCGTGAGCATTCAGTATAGGAAACTATGGCATTGTACATCGTAGCCTGTGATTCAGCGTTGTCATCATACAGTACCCAAGTTTATTAGATCCATGTCACAGTGTAGCTTACACTAAAGTTAAAAGATTGCCAAAACCTCACAGTCTGTAGGAGGCTTTACTTGCATGTCCTTGGACTTGGAGAGGAAAGCGTAAACCCAGAGAATACTCACGCTTACCGAGGAAGAAATGCAAAATCCTTACCAAAGGGCCCATATTTTTGTTTCTTTACACAGAACAAGTTCAGAACATGTAAACAGGGTTGATTCTTCTCATTATTAATCTCTTCTCCCAGAAGATTGTATCAAAGACAAAACTCCTCCACAGCCAATTACAGTAACTGACACCTCACTCAACGTTTGCTTTCATTATTACAACCAATGATTATAAACTGGGAACAGCACGAAAGGAAATTAATTGGGGAGTCATTTTATGGACTCCAAGTACCCATTTATTCATCTTACATCCAAGGAGCTTCATTTCATGCAGTAGTACTGAACCAGAGAATACTGGGCTGGCCATACAGTTGGTGTCCAGGTCATTGTCAGTGGAGCAGCTCCTTTGTGAATGCTGTACTGTAATACCATACATCCCATCAATAGCCAGGTTTTTCTTCTTTATAGCTTTGTGAATGAAAGGATTAATCTATTTGAATTTGAATGTGTTTTTTATGATGTACCTTAACTGCATCCCTTTGAAATCGACTTCTCACATAACTGCGGAGCACTGAGCAAAATTGCTTGCCTGTATTATCAAGCACCGGTTAAAAAAAATAATTTTGAGAAACACCTGTAAATGTAAATCAGCCATGTGTTTGTTTACTTTTGTTTGTGTATTATCCACATTTTTTCATAGCTGGTCTCTTCCAGATATTCTGGCAGTTTATGACAATGAGCCTATTGGCATGAATTTGATTTCGTCTGCATCTCCAACATTAATGCTCTATTGAAAAAATAAGTAGGGATTAAATGCATTGTAATTAATTACCCATGCTCTCTATCCTATTCTGTGTCATCATCGCTGTGCAGTTTTTCATATTGAGCTGTTGTGTTCAATAAGTGCACATCTGTTGCTTGTTGAACATCTGGGCTCATTTACATATTAATGAATAATTATGTTAATTTGATTGTCATTGGCCCCTGCAATGCGAAAGATTAAAGATCTACCCAAGTGAGAAAAAAACAGTTTCTCCTATTACTACAAATGCATTTGCCTCTCTTATTTAAGATAATAAGTGAAAGGCAGAAAACAGTTGGAGGTCCTAAGATGTGAGCATCAGCAAAATAAGGAGATATGAAAATTGTAATTGCACTGTCTATCCAGTCATGAATCAGGTCTCTAGACTCAGTTAAGGGGCACACATCAGTTACATCTTGTCTTCCTAGCTGTACGCAGTGCCACATGGTTGAGTATGGATAGCACTCTCCCTAATACTCACTGGGGAATGGTACGTGATGCTGTGTAGTGAAGGGCTGCACCTATTGGCCTTGTCTTGTGAAATTTAATGGACAGAGAAAACACTGGATGCATCATACAAAAAATGGAAAAGGTAAAGTTCATTAACTGTTACAATCCAGCTAGAAAAATGTGTATTGCTACTTTCGCATCATAATGACAGTGGTGCGTGGGCTTACATATAAAATTACATATGCTGGATGTTTTGATGCATGAAGTATGCTGCTGGCGTCTGTTGCCCCTGATGCTTTTCCCAGTGCCTAAACATTTTCCTCAATATATGATTGAAGAAGTATTTAACTGCTAGAAGAATGGTCTTTTATAAAACTGGGCTGTCTATGCAGTAGAAAGATGCAAATACTTTTGAAATCAGTGCTACATGACTGGAGGAAACAGAGAAAAGGGCTGTGGCAGAGAAAACCTCAGCAAGTGGGTGATGTAATGCAAGTTGCTTGTCTTAAAAGATCTTGTTTTACAGTTAAAAAGTAAGTTAAAATATGTTTCTGAAAACAGTTTAGGCAAGAAATAGGTGGTTACAGAATGTGCAGATTAGCAATTTTTCCTTTTCAACCTCTGTTTTTCACAATACAGGAAACAGTATGGCTTCCACCTTCTATTCACAAACAGGAAGTAGAAACAGAATTTTGGTTTAGTTTTGATCAGCACAGCCTAGCCTTTTACCACTTGGATAAGTTTTTTACGTTTAGAAGTTTGAGAAAAAGGGACAGGGGTGGCTCTTTTTAATTGCTCTTTCTTGTGGCTCTTTCTTGATCCACTTGTAAATGGTTGACAATTTGTAGGTCGGCAACAGCCCAAATGTCAGTGAACAGATACCAACCAAGCCTCCAGATAAGGTTTTAATTGTACCTATAGAAATTAATAATTAACCACAATCTTTTACTAACCCTCAAAGTGTACACTTCCTAAGTCCAACCATACCCTAGTGTCACGGTACACTGTCCTATAGGCAACCCTGCATCACACATGGTCTTCTTATTGGCTGCCCTGCATAACTTTCAGGCTAGGTGGGTTGGGCTTACCTAGGCGTAGAGCCTCAGTGCTCCTTAAAGCCAATGATACTATTGCACATACAGGCACTTGCTAGCCTGTTCCAATGTGTGTTCAGGGAATGCTAGGAAGGAGTCTTGCCCAGCCTCTGTAGGACCGGACTTAGTAGGACCTGTCCAACCAAGGAAGCATCATTGGGAACTGCCCATTGGTCCGACAGCCCATTGGTCCGACATCCCATTAGTCCAATGGTCCACGGTGCTGAACGGCTCCCGGCGGGCGTATTTCTACCTTGATGGTGCGCCGCGACCGGCTCTGGGTCAGCTGGGAAAGGCTTGATGCGAAGCAGGCTCACGGCTTATGTGTTTGTCACTTTCTTTTTCATTTTAACCCACACCATGATCTTGATCTTTTCCTGACCCTAACCAAGTGGTTTTTGTGCCTAAACCTAACCAGACGTTAACCACAGGGTACCATGATGATTTCGGAACAACAGGACTTCGGAACAATGGGTTTAATAAGGTCGGAACAATGGGATGTCGGACCAATGGGATGTCGGACCAATGGGCTGTCGGACCAATGGGCAGTTCCCAATGATGCTTCCTTGGTTGGACAGGTCCTACTAAGTCCGGTCCTATAGAGGCTGGGCAAGACTCCTTCCTAGCATTCCCTGAACACACATTGGAACAGGCTAGCAAGTGCCCGTATGTGCATCACGGAAGACGGCTGCCTTTAATTCCGGCAAACTGTGCGCAAAGAATTGTGGGTACTTCATGCCCACCAAGGATACACACATGCTTCCTTGAAAATTCTCTGGAGGAAGGACTCAGTCCTCTGTAGAATTTGAAGGATACTTGACATAGGAACATTACTTCTGCGGGATTCGATTATGTAGCCTCCTTTAAATTCAGCCATTTAAGGATCCTTCCTTAAATTTAAAAAGCACCACCTGTGTTAGTTTAAAAGTGGGTGTGCCTAAGGAATTAAGAGGTACAATTCGGACCAGGTGGGGGACTGCAGTTGATGAAAGGTATTTCAGAAAGTCACAAGGAAGATGTTGATGTTTACTCCTTTTCCCTTCGAAGTTTTCTTTAAAGTTATTGTCCACATGTTTAATGTCTAAAAATTAACTATCAGCGGAATACGGATGCTAAGCAGTGTCAGACCACGGAGGGCAAGCTGACAGAGTGAAGACTGTCAGATCAGTGCCTGAACAGCAAGGCAATAGGTAGGCCCACATCCCTTACCTTCAGCCTGGTGGCCAAACGCTCACTCTCTCGTAATATATGCACAGGCATCCAAGCCCTGAAAATCCTAGACAAGTGTTTGCACTTATTAATAGTATCAGGTGTCCAGTGTTGTGTTTGCTGTGCTAGTTAGTGTATTTGTCATTACATCCTTTAGCCTTAACCACTTTGTGTGAAGATTGTAGCAAAAAAAAAGAATTTGAAATGTTGGCAATGGACATGATCCAAGGTTTTGCTGAATCATCAAACATGCTGTCAAGTGGAGAGAGTTATATCAGGTTATCTGGATTCGCTTGTAGCTTAACTGACTTTTAAACTAGCCATACGGTAAGCTTTTTACTATTCAAGCTTTTTTGTCAGCTAACTTGCATCTCCCTCACTCTGTTTATTTGCATTCTGTGTGCAACATTTTATTGCTGAAGCACAATCCAAATCAATAGAATGCAAAAATGGAGAACAGATAAAAACGTCAGTAGTTTACCTGATGGAATAACTGCAGACACATCAAACGTTGACTCGACCGACATAAACACATGGGAATGCCCACGGGAAGCTCTGACATTCATTCCAGGAAAAATACATTACAGCCAAACTGGGTTATAGTCTATAGCACTGAGCCATCCAAAGCAGATGGGAATATAACCAGCTGTGAGTCTTAATTGATCACATGCTACTGCAAGCACACAGCTCATCGTAAAACAGCAGTCTTGGAATTTATATTTGGCCTGTAGTTCTCTTCTCCTCTGCCAATTGATATTTAACTCAACCAATAAGATTATTCTTGCCACGAGGGAATCTCTGCCCAGGATGAATCATATGTATGAGTAAAACACCAGTCTCCAATCAAATCTCTGCCTAACTTTGGACTCCCTTGATTGAATTTGCATTAAATTTGGTTTTATAATGTTCAGCAAATGGGCCTAAAGTTATCAGCAATTATTTGATACACCACACTAGTCATGAATCAGAAGTTGGGTTTTATTGGAAAAAAAAATACAGTACATGGCCTAGGACCAGGTTTGCTACTTCACTGAACCATTTCTAGTAAGACAAAGCAAGATGAATGAGAAGTGAAATAATAATCAGGTATGCAGGGCATTTTAACCACTAATCATGACTTATTCTACCAGCTGTTAGGGAGTGGACGTTCACTTGTTCACAGGGAAAAGCTCTATCTGAGAATAAATACATATTTCTCCCAGCAAATAAGGGCTTATGCAATACATAGAGAGAAATGTATAAGAAATGTAAATTACTATTTATAAGCTTAAGATTTTTGAAACATTTTAGGCTAAATTCAATGCATCCAGTCAATCTATCTTGATTAAAAGATGATTAATGAACTTTAATGTGTTACTACTACTACTACTACTACTACTACTACTACTACTAGACTGTCCTACTGCATCTAAGGGAGTCTTTAAAAATGACAAGCCTCTAATTGGTTCATTGATCATTACTGATAAAACAGACAGTAGATAATAGAAGATGTTTGTAAAACTATGAGCAACAGCATGTAATAACACCCCCGGGATATGTGAATGATATGAGAGCAGTAATGTAATTTCTCTTTTATCCAAACCCTAAGACTGTATTATAGTTCTGTAGGTCAGTTCATTTTTCATGTGACACAAAGTTACTTTCTGAAACACGTGTTTTTTCCCCAAAATGTTCTGAACTCATTATATTTGAGCTGGAGAACAAATAATGCTGCAACCAATGTCCTGCTGTCAAGAGGCACAAATGGAAGATTGATGGCAGTGATGATGTCATCCACTATTGTTAGCTGACTGAAGGAGGAAATAATGTGAAGCATTTCTGTTCCTAAATTACTGAACAGATTGGTGGTTACCATGTTTAATTCTAACCATAACAGTGAACATCAGGGTTTACCACTCATTCATTTACTTGTTGCAGCCTGCCACGGTATCAGCATCTGGCTTAACATCATCTTCATTTTCTTTTTTTGGAGGTGGACTATTCATTAGGTGCACTGTTGTAACATATATACACCGTTTGGTTATTCATTGCACCACACTTTCAGAGTGAAGACCATACTCTGGGCACAGTCGGAGCAGCAGAACATCAGGCGCAGTGACAGTGAAACTCAACTGTCTATTGCATCGGTTCTAAAAATTTGCCTTCACTCGCCTCTGCAGCAGCTCCACATTCACAGACCCACAAAACGGCCCCAGTCCAGGAAAGGGACATAGAATGATACAAAGGACATAGACACACACAAAAAAGTTTGCTAAGCCAATCCCTCATCCTTCAGCTGCCACCATTAAAAGATTGTAATTCTGTGGGAAACACTGGACATTAAAAAGTATGTAAATTAAGTTCTCGTCCACAGAGTCTGCCATGTTGCACTGCCGTGTTTCTACAATAGCCCAGAACAGACAAACCAAACACAGGCTCTAAATAGGGCCATTTGTGTTTTTGCATCAACCACTGTAGTTCTCCTACGTGCTTGTTACACAGGACAAGTTTCAATTGGTTGCACGACTAGAGTCCACTAAAGCCTACAGATTGGACTTTTCAGTGCAACACATAGTAACTGTACTTAGTTGCATTTTGCAAAATTACAGCCACTCAGCCATTGGCCACTTGGTGAAAAGTAATTGTACAGACATCTTCTTTTGCCAGTCCTGATCTACTCTCTTGAAAATGCTGGTTATTAGGGTCCGGGCAGCTAAGCTGCCAGGACACTATTGTAATCCTAGGTATTCTTCTTCTTTCTTCTTCCGAGGAAATCATACTTCCCATGGGTGAAAACTCACCAAACTTTGCACAAAGGTCCAGTCTCATGCCAGATCAGAATAGTCCTGATGGTGGTGCTACAGCAAGCATCTAAGTTCAAAACTTTGAAAATTCATAACAAATCAACCATACGTGCTACAACTTCACAACTTTCATCAAACTGTAGCCCCAATACTGAAGAAACTTTTGAACATTTAAACCTATTAAAAAATTTTCAAGTTCATCACTCTGTTTTTTTTTCATAAACAGTAAAACTTCTTAAACCTATCTCCTCCCACAATTTTTGCTCAATTGACACCAAACTTGCTACAGAGCATCTTCAGACTGTCCTACACAAACTATGTTTCTCAGATTTTTGATTTATCGAAAATTGAGCCTACAGTGCATCAAAATGTTTGACTGTAAATGGTACTGTAAACATATACATGCAAATTTTTGCTAAATAAATCTTTAATGTTCATGTTGAATTTTGCTCTAATGTGAACAATTGGAGTCAATGTAAAAATGGCAATTTTAAACATCAGTTTTTCACTTATGGAGCAAATCAATCGTGGTTACAAACAAATCACCAACATCTCCATGCTGTCTAGATGCAATATGTGTATTTTTTTTTATTTTTTTGGTTTGAAATCTGCTTTTCCATGCATGGATGGCTGCCAAACCTGCACGTCTGGCTTAGTCAATTTGTGAAGCTACACATGAATTGTCACTGACTAATTAGCTCAGTGAGATAGAAATTGATTCTTAGTCTCAGAGGTTGTGAGTTCAAGCCTCAGCTGATGCAAAAGGCCGATTGTGTTGCTCAATTCCTAAATGTCTTCCAATTCTTCTGCTTGTTGCTCAGAATTGCCTAAAAATTGTTGCTCAGAATTGCCTAAAAATGCCCGGACCCGACCCATCGCTGCGCAGCAGCTATAATTTTTATTTTGTTACTTTGGTTTGTGCACAAAAACACACTCTTCTATTCGTTCACTGGAGGCTGCCTAGAAAGAAAAAAATACTTTCATTATTTATGTTATCTCTCGACCAAATGTTGTCAGTGTAGAAGATGCGCTATTTAGAGCACTATTCATGGGTGTACAGTACCTTTGCTTATATGATACCTATCAATCTCCACCTTTAAAATGCACAAATAAACAGGTTTGGGGCCTTCATCCTGACCACTGGGAGCTGCCCACCAGATCCACATTGTTTGACTGTTAGCCACTGCTCGGCTTCACAAGAGAATTTGAGGGTTAAATGCTTAAAGGCACTGACTCATTTTTTCCCACCTACATTGTCCTGACTGTTGTGATAGGCAAAAGTTACATCATAATGTAAAGCTTAATTTATTCATGTACTGTCAATGTTATAAGGCAAATAATATGAGCTGTTTAGTGTTGAGACCTGTCTTATACTGGGCAACTCCCAGGGGTATGTGAGTTTAACTGGGGGTGCACATTGTAATGACTATCCATCCCTCTAAACAACTGTCTTCGAATGTACGTTTATAAAAAATTCATGCTGCTCACTTCACATTGCTCCAGCTTTTGTATGGTTTGGTTGAATTCTACAAACAGGCGAACAATACTTAAAGAAAAGAAAAAGAAGAAGGCAACACAACACAACAGCTGTTGTGATATTTGAGAAGTAGAATAATTAGTAATAAAATGTATTAATTTTATTTATTTCTGTCCAAACTAAATGAAACAGTGAACAAGGAATTGCTGTATAACATCTGGATTTAACCCTTTAACAGAAATGTCCCACCAGTGTCCACATTGGTATTTTTACTTATTATGATGTAATTCCTTGGAGAATCTTCAAATGCTTCATATCCCTAAAATCTGTACAACCTAAGCTAAAGGGTTATGTAAATCAAAAAAACAAGTATTAAAGTATTAATAAGGTGTCATTTTAAAAAAAAAAAAGATTTTTTTTAGCAGATTTTACAAACTAATAAAAACAAAAAACACAAAATAAGATAAACAATTTTGAAATGTAGAAACAAAAAGAAAATATTTCTTAACGCTCCATGAGTTATTTGAATTAAGTAAATGATTTAGTTTTTGAGATATGCTCATTTTTATGAGCAAAGAGAAGAGGCATTCATTCTTTCCTCTGGCTCCACTGCATGTTTTTTGACAGTTTTGCACCTTACACAGCGTTGTGCTATGCTACTATGCTATGTTACAAGTGTATAACATGATGACACAGAAAACAGAAACATTAGCTTTGTGCTGCTAAAATAAGTGCTCTAGCTATGGTGGTTTTTATTTTATTTCTATTTAACAATGATCTCCCACAGCCGTCCGCAGGAGTTCATTCTTAAATGGTTAAGGCGTGACTGCATTGATACTGATGTTTATCCATAGCTGGTGTATTGGTGGTAGAAAGGGGAGCTGGTGATAGTGGGTCTAGAGTCACCTCCTTTGCACAGGGTCTGTAATTCCTGGCTACAGCCCCGTGTAGAAGTGTGAAGCAGGGTGATGTCGAAAACGAGCCTAGTGTAGTCTAAAATCTCTACTCAGCATTCCCTGGATAAATAAAGGCTGAAAAAGAAATTGCTGTATGCATTTATTTGCTGCTCTCTTGGGGTCGCATGTAATGGGAAGCAATAAAGATCTCATTCATTCATTTATCACTGGTGGGAAGATTGACCTCGTTGCTTTGCACCGAGGGCTCAGGGGTGTGGACCGAGGCGAAGGAAGCATTGATGCAGAGTCCACTTAGCGCTTGATGGTTTCTGGTTTTGCCTTTTAGCCAAAAACTCAAACTAATTCCAGACACATTTCAACATCTGTTGTGATTTCTGTACTTTTATAAAAACATCTGTGAAAACCAGGACTTCAAACCTCTAGCAAAAGAGAAACATTGTTTCGGAAAGAGAAGTTTTGTTCATGGAAGTTTTGGCTTGTCTGTTCTGGCATGATGCAACTTGTGCTGCTTACTGAAGTCAGCTGTGGCGGCTTTTCCTTGAACCATCTCAGACAGTACTTTAATAGCCCTGCATGTTGTGGGAAGGCATAAGAATATGGCAAGAATGAAAATATAACTGACATCTTTTTCTCCTCGCTGGGATCTGGACAGTGGATTAAGATAATGTCACATCTATAAGACAAATCCCTTCCCCCTCAGTGCTATAGCGTGGCAGTGCAATTTGAACTTTCTTTCATGGTGAAAGAATTGAAAGAACATTTTACTCTCCCTCCAGCGCTGTTCTGGGAAGGAAGCAGCTGTCGATGCAGAGATGAAAGTTGAAGGTTTTCATTTCCAAATGCTATAAAATTTACTTTTTAGACACCAAAAACAGGCTACACCTGATATTCACTGCTTTCAGCTTCCAACATATTATTATTTCATATATGAGCGTTCCATAAACAAAGGTGTTATTTCAGTAAAACTTTCTGAACTTTTGATGGCCTGAAACTGACTTCTGGTGTGTTTGTGTGCGCTTATCTGCCTGTATGTGTGTCTAAGTACATATTTGTGTGCTTGCGAGTGTGTTGTCATCATTACACTAAGCAGATTCCCTTTGATCATGTATACTAAGGACTTCCAAATTTCCATTGTTTGCAGGCAGGATATCAAAGCTTTCTTAGCGTGATACAAAGCTTTTTTTTTTAAGGCCAGCCACTGTGGAATACAGAAATAACCGAGACACAGAGACTCACTGTAAACCACAAAAATAACCAGAAAAGATGATGAATCTTATTTCCTTATAAGAAATGATATCTGTCACTAAAAAGGTATATTTTGTTCTCATTCTTCGGTCTTGATATTGAGGGGTTACACTTTGGGTGAACTGAATAAGCTTGGTTTATTTCCAGCACTGTCTGAAACCACAAATTCAGCTGCATTGAATTTCCAATGCACAGATCTCACGCTGCATTTGTCAACAGCACACACAAGAGAGGGAAAGGTTTCCAATGTTTTGTGATTCACTCTATGATACTGAGAGACCTCGGGGTCATTCCGCAAAAACGAGCAAAGAAATCAACCTGAAGGGGAGCTGGAGTACTATAAAGCCTCTGAGGTGGAACATCATTTGTCAGCATGGAAGCCTTTCTATGCTGTTCATTTTTCCCCCCATTTTTGTTGTCTTTCATTTAGCCAGCAATGCTGTGTTCCTTTTAAACTCCAGTGTCAGAAAAAACAGAAAACATGGACCTCCAACATGTGCTCCCTCATCTCTCCTCCAGGCTCGGCATCACTCAGCCATGCCATTCGATCGGGTGTGTGTTCAATAGTAACGGGGAGCGCATGTGTGCGTTCGCATGACATTGTAGTATGTGCATCAGCCGGCACCCGATCTCATTTGGCATGATGTGCAGCAGCCTAATCTCCTTCTTAACACCCTTGCAGTGTGATGGCAACCTCTCCCGCCACCACCGCCGCCGCCACTTTAAACCTAGATAAGTGTATCAGCGCAGCCAGGAGGATGAATCCCCAGCCTGCCAAGAACACAAGCTTGCCTTTCTCATCAATCAATTTGACAAGGCCAGCCACAGAGCAGAGCCTTCCGGCAATCTGCCCCTCCCTTCACCTTCCACTACGTCAACCCCCCACAGCCCCATCCTCTCCCCCTCCGATCCATTTCTGAAAATACTGCACCACCGTACAGTAGCAGAACAAGAGTGGTGAAGGAGAAGGAAAACAGGAAGGGCACATGAAAAAGATGCACAAGGTCCGCGAGTGAGAGTTTATGCTGCTTTCATAAAGTGGATGTCAGTGCCCTCACAGAGAGGGAAGGGAAGAGAAGGTTAAAGACTTGAGGAGCCATGAAAAATGGCCCGTGAACAGAGCCGCTGTTGACACTGTTGCATGCTGGGGACGGATGGGCGCTGAGCGTGCCTCTCAGCTTGCGAAGCAGGCTGTCGCAGGATGCTGTTTCCTGTTATGTGGTGACAGAGAGGCAGGCAACCCAAACTGAGAGTGATAACAAGGCATGCTGACTAGAACGACACACAGGCAGACTGCATCTGATCCTCTGCTTCACCCCTTTGTGGAGGAGCAAGGATTCTTTTTTTCTGGACGGGTGCTGGGATTCTATCAGCGATCCTGTGATATTTGCTGAAGTAGAGACATCACAGATACGTGCACCTATGGATAGATATGAATCCAGGATGAAACTGCTATCAGATTGCATTAGATCGGGTGTATTTATTTTGACTGCTGCAGAAGTAAGAGCTGGTAAAACCCTAGGGATGTATGAGATGAGAGTTCACCTCTGTAGGAGTAAAAACTGTCTACACAGAGAAGACTGCTGGTAAGACTGTGTGCCCTGATGCCCCATGTTGCTTCACATTCATGGCGCCTATCTACAAGTCAGAAAGAGAATGAGCATTGTCTTGGGAAAAATAGCTGAAAAGACCAGTAAGCAACATGTGGAACCTACACAAGAGCAGACATGGTGAGAATGTCCCTACACACAGAGTGAGCAAATTCAGATGGATTACAAAAGTTCAAACTGGAATTCATACGCATGCAAGCATGAAAATCCACACGTAAACATACCATAGCATATCTGCGTGTCTGCAAAGCGCAGCATTTATTGCCTGGAAGACCAGCTAATATCGTAATCCCTACAAAGGCAAATGGGCACTAATCTGCCAATCACTGCTGCAGCCGGTTGACAGCACAATGCACAACTAATAATCCTCTGTTAATGTGTTTGTGTATTAATAATGCATATTCATTCCTGGGGGCTGCAGCGTAATCTTTACTGCAGCCACTGTCTCAACTCCTAATTTCACAGATGTAAGACAGCAAAGTTGGAAAGACGAACGCACAGGAGGATAGGGGCGGGTCATAAAATACAAATATTACCTCATGGAGATTAGTGTTTACTTTTATAATGTGGATGTTAGAGTTAACGTGCAGTCATCATGAGAGCGTACTGTATGTGAACCTTCAAAGGATCAATTATGGTTTAGTGTGGGCAGGTTTAGCTCTGCATTGGTGGATCTTCATAATGAG
This sequence comes from Epinephelus moara, assembly GCF_006386435.1. Classification (NCBI taxonomy): domain Eukaryota; kingdom Metazoa; phylum Chordata; class Actinopteri; order Perciformes; family Serranidae; genus Epinephelus; species Epinephelus moara. Next base: position 35,559,351 of record NC_065508.1, on the reverse strand, counting down.
CAATGAGCACAGCATCAGGATTAGTGGTATGTGAGCAGTTCTGGTCTTTGCAGACATCCAATAGGACGGCCTCTGTATTTGTTTGTGGTGGGACGTAGCACGCTGTGATAATGTAGGATGTAAACCCTCTTTGTAAAAAATGTGTCCTGCATATAAAGGTCAATAACTCTAGATCAGGGTCCAGTTGATCAAAATCTTTAATCTGAATCAAAATCCCATGTTTCGCTGTCCAGGATCAGTTAATCCATCTTATTTACTTTTGTGTCGGTTTTTCAAAGCAACATTGTATTTCATCACCCTGATCCAGATACAGATTTTTTAAGGTTCCCAGATCCAGATAGACAGTGCTCTAATGGGAGTACACATCAAAAATGAAGGCAGCCTGCCAGCAAACACTCTGCAATTACCACTTACTGCCATAAGTGCTGCCAAACAAAATGAAATGGAGATCTTTGAGATAATTACTTCAAATAATTTTAGGTTTGATTTTGACAGCTATTTGGGGATTTTTTTTTGTACTATACTGAAACTCTAAATAGTTAGCTTGCTTAATATCTACTTCATCACTTTATCACAGTAACTGTTAATATTAAATATATATATATATTTATTTATATATACATATGTCAATGATAAATGTATATAAATTTGACCAATTTAAAGGTTTTTATTACACTTTGTTCTTTAAATCCACCCTGAAGCTGGATAATCCTGAATTTTTGGATCAAAGGTATCCCAAACCTACCAAACCGTTTTGAACAACACATACTGAAGGTTTGATCCAGATCAAAATCAAGACTGGATTAAATGATCTAATCAGATTTCGGAATCCCCTTTTTTCTTTTAAACAACCCGTTTTCAGGACTTCATCCTATCTGATAGCTAAAATCCGATCAGATTACTTCTGAACAACAGGGCCCAAGTGAGCAGCAGGGATATAGCATTTTAATATTCCCACTCTCACACTGACCATTATACGACATAAAGCACACGCCTCCGTCTGTTTCTTGCCAGAGTCGTCTGTTCTGTTGGATCGGTATATAGAAAAAGAGTTGTGGTAAAATGGCGCTGTCCGGTATTGCAGGATTTAGCCAGGTTTTGGTGAAACAAAACACATTACAGTTCCCAATCTTCTGCCAGAAACTGATGTGGACACAGGGTCATCCAGTTTATTATCCAAAGCCTGTACTACGGCTAGCAGGATGCCTGGCAGAGAAGATCCATGTAGCTGGGACTGCAGGAGGTGGTCTTTCTTTTCCATGTGGTTGGTATTGAAATTGGTGCTGTTGTATTCTCTCCACCTTTTTCTCGATGTTAACCCTGTTTACATATGGAAACCTCAACCGGCCAGGCAGCAGACTCGGCAATAGGAGAGTGCTGAGTTGATTTCGCTAGACAAAAGAGCATACATTTTACATAATTCAGAACTAACTTATTTTATTTATTTATTTATTTATTTTTAAAGTTAAATCAAATATGAAGGCACTAATTAATACAATAATGCAGCCATCACTGTAAGTGCAGAGAAATGATCCAATTGTAGATAGATGTCCTTGGTGTATTTTATGATTTATAGATGTTGAATTCTGAGTATGGTTCCCTCTCTGAAGGCAATTTCTTAATGTTTCACAGGGTGATGGAAGTCTCTGATGGCAAGGCTTTAGTCTTAGAGAAGTTGTTTCATATGGGAAAAAACATAGGGTTTTTTTTCTTTTTTGGAGGGTTAAAACTCGGATAATGCTCCAAGTTAAATATGGTAACATATAGCCATCACCTTAAACATGTCCCCATTCCTCTCCCATGTTTTGTCTTGTGTGTGATGAGTTTGGATGGATGAGTTTAGGCTTTTCATAATACCTGCCACAACACACTTTAAGCACTTTTCTACAAGTGCAAAGACACCTTGTGAGCTCTGCTCACCTAAATCCCTAAGCAGTTTGCAGTTTGGTAGAATATTCACATAATTACTTTGAGCGACACTAAGCTAGATCAAAAAGGTGCATGAATTATTGATAATGTGTATTGTGATTGTCATTTTTTTCTGAAAAAAAAGAGAAAAGAAAACATTAACACTTTTTCCCACAGACACTTAACATGCTAATTGCTAAATGTATGTATGCCTTCACATGCTTAGAAGTTACTTTCAAAGTAAAACCACTCCTTGCTTGAGTGTGCATTTGTCAATGTGTGCGACACAGAATGTAAGAGCAATATCACCGGGACCTCAGGAGAGGTATGTCTAACAACACAGCCGACAGTCAAACAAGCTCCTCCGATGGCATGCTGGGAAAATGCAATGATCATCCATTCTGGCCTGAGAAAGGAAATAACGACACCATGTCTCGCAATGCATCAGGGCCGTGGTATTTCTGAAAAGCAGCAGGAAAATGTAATATGTGTTTGAGAGAGTCCCAGCTGAGCAAATAACTGTGTATTGTGTTAAACGAGTGCTTCGGTGGTGGCTGAAACCCCCCAGTGGATATGTTGACATTGATTTGGTGCGGTGCCTTCAGGGAGCACCCTTAGCCAGGCATTTATGACTATTCAGCACACCACTCACACTGCGGCACAACTCTCAACAAGGTGAGGACAACCGGCTGACAAAACACAATTCTGCTTTTCAAATCGAGGACAAAACGAACAGGTGTCATGTTGACTGACCCCAACATAAAAAATAGAAAAACAAATGGAAGACAGCCAGAAAGGTCTAAAATTGATTTTTTTTACAAGGACACACTGGGTTGCCTTTGTGGTAATTATTTCTTTATGAGATGAATGTACTTTGTGCTGTTTTGCGGCTGAATGTGGTTGAGTGTCTCAAGAAGCCAACTTTTCACAAAGATTAAATTGTACTGTTTGTGAAGATTTGGCAAAGGGAAAAGAAGGACAGAAGGTCGCCAGAAGGTTGCAGTCATGTAAAGCTACAATAAAATGCAATTGCTGGTGAATCTTTTCATATGTATCTGCTTCAAAAAGCTTACATAAGTGTTGCAAAACCTTTTTTTTTTATCAAGTATCATAGGAAAATGCTTTTTAAAAAAGGGAGGAAAAGAGAGACTGGCAGGGGAGACATGCCACATAAATATCCATTTATGGACAAATGTGAAAATACTTGGTGTCGCTGCACTTGAATAAGAAAACTGTCACTCCTAATGATGCATTCCATTTCAACAGATTTACTGTAAATATCTGATGCCTCACTATATTTCTGTCAAAAGAGCGAAAAAAAAATATGCAGGACTGTAGATCTCTGAGTCAGTCCTAACAGGCGAGGTTGCAAATGGTGCATTACACAGGCACTTAGACCAAATTTAAGCTGAGCTATTGCAAATGAATGCAGACAGATGTAACCAATGTGCTTTTGGTTAGAACGAGTGATGGCTAAGGAGGAGAGGAGGATGGGACGAAGGGACACGGAAGTGATGGAGACAAAGTGAGGGACGAACGATCAAAAGACAGAAAAATTGGGGAGAAATTGGCCGCTCGATGACAGCCTATTAGCACTATTAGAGTTTCCATCAATGCGGCTGTGACGTGCAGCAGCTCTGATGTACAGTGTCTTTGCCCTCTGGTAGCGATGCATCGTCCCCACACCATCCTACACCAGAGGAAACCTGTCTGCACGTTAAAAGGACATTGTAAACCAGAGCCGTAGAGGTCCTGTTTTGTAATATGGGGACAGATGTAATACCAGATGAGTCAGCATATGGCAATGCCAAATAGGAGATGGGGGGGGGATTTTGTAGGTGGGTGGGGGGCTATAAAGTGCAATGGTATTGGTGGGCAGTGGGTGGCTTTTTGGCTCACCTTTCAAGGGCTCGTTACTAAAAATAACTTGGCTAAGAATCATTGTCACACTGGCTGAAACATTTTATAAAGACGCAGGAGCAAATGAAGTTTTAATTGTTTCCCTTTTCAATCATGTCTCCACAATCCATTATGACATAAAACAGAATTCACATCAGGGTATTCTGAGGCACAAACACACTCACACAAACTACACACACATCTATTCAAGGTAAAAATGTTCACATTTTGATATTAATTATCAAGTAATGTTAAGCCAGTTAACCACCCAGGCAGTGCAGAAACACATGACAATATCACTTTGCTGGCAGCCGGCAGAACAGGCAGCCAATCAAGAGCCTTTTTGATACAGAGCCATAGTTTTGCTTTGCTTTGATTGGCTCACAATCACAGGCTGTAGCAGTGGTCAGAAGGGAAAAAAGTTTAAGAACAAGACCAGGAGCCCCAAGGCCAAAAACTCTGAGGCACACTGAGGCATTCAAATGAAAAAAAAAAAGTTTGAAAAACAGTGGGAAAAGTTAGCAGCTACCGTGGCAGGTGACACTATTGATTTATCTGCCAAAGACAAATTTTGTCGACATTTGGCGAGTGCTGATTTGGGTCCCTGGTGGACGGTGTATAGCAGGACACTTTTAGAAAGTTAAGCCTGCACTGTAAAAGTCCTAAAAACACCATGAGGGGAAAGCAAGAGAGGGAAGGAAGGCCACAGCCTGCTGCCCTTTCTCTGCCTTTGGGTTCCCCACACCCCCACTCCCCCACTCTCTTCCACCTCTACTGTTATTTTGCCCAGCAGGGCTCTTAATACTTAATGTTGATGCACCGGCCAGACTCCTGGGAACATTACAGACCCGAGAGAGGTGCACACACACACACGCACACAGGCTACATTTCTTGCTGAGCAAATAAAGGTGTCCTGGAGCTTTTGTCTCAAATGACAGGTGACAGTGCTATCCAGGGGGGATGGAGCCTGTGAGAATGTCCCTTTTGTCCCCAGGCTGGGGGTGGAGGCTGCTCAAACCAACAGGCCATTGCATCAGGAGTGCACAGAGGACAGCCTAACATGGGCGGGGGCATGCATAAGGTTTGCATTTTAATCTTGCAATTTAATCTGAGCAAAGTTCCCTAAATTATCTTTTTTTTTTTCTTCTGTGCTCTGACAGCAAATTTTCAGATCCTGTAGGAAGTGGACACAGCAACCTCCGTGCAAATATGCCCTACAGGTATCTGCTTTGTGTTTTGCTCTGATGTGTGGGTTGGAGTACAGTGTGGTTGATGCACTTCAGGAAGCATATTTACACAGAGAGGAAGAAAACACTGAGTGACCTGATCGGTCCATCTAAATAAGATGTTATCAGGCTTTATAGTGACATACTTAATGTGTTTCAGTCAGAGTAATGCATTTTATTGCCTTTTTTTAAATGTTGATTGCTGTGACGGGATGCTAATATCATATCATTTAGCTACAGGGTATGATCTGGCTATGCACTATTTAAGGTACAGTATGGTAAGGTGAGGTAAGTTGAGGTGAGGTTAGATAAGGTAGGGTAAGGTAAGGTCAGGTGAGGTAAGGTAAGGTAAGGTAAGGTGAGGTAAGGTAAGGTAAGGTAAGGTAAGGTAAGGTAAGGTAAGGTAAGGTAAGGTGAGGTAAGGTAAGGTAAGGTAAGGTAAGCTTTAATATCCCAGAGGGACAATTTGAGATACAGACAGTCATCATGAGTACAACAAAACAGACAGCACAATACATAACACACAGTATCCAGTATCACACGCTGTCAGGGGTAAATCATCAACATTAAGGGGTCTGGTGGTTAAGATAAGCAATAGCAGACGGGACAAAGGATGATCTGTAACACTTTGTGCTGCACTTAGGGTGGCAAAACCTTCCTGATGGAAGTATCTGAAACTCAACATGGAGGGATGTTGAAAGTCTGAGACAATTGACCGAGCTTTAGAGGTGAACCTCTCTTCATACAGATGCTGTAGGTTATTAAAAGTAACACCAGTCATCTTGCACAACTCCACCACTTTTTCTTGTTTTTTGATTTTAAGGTTAAGAATATCAAGCCAACAGGCAAAAAAGCAATAAAAGAAAGCAATATAAAGCAGGAAAGAACATTTTCATGATAGTCCTACCTTCATCAAAACTCCTCGGCTTCATTAAAAAGAATAGGCGTTGGTTTGCCTTCTCACAGGTACTGTCAGTGTTCACATCAAAATTCAACTTGTCATCTAAGACAGTGCCCAGATACTTGTACTGCTGCACTGCTGCCACCTGCCCCCCGCCCCTTGATTACACAAGGAGCACGAAGGCAGGGACTCCTCTGAAAATCAATAACATCTCATTGGTCTTAGACACATTAATGTGGAGGAAAAACTGGTCACACCAATTAACAAATTAATACAGTACTGGGCCACAATGGTGTTCTGATCCATGAAGAGGGCTTACAATAACAGAATCATCTGCATACTCAAGGACAAATCTTGACAAACCTTGCGTTCATTCCAGGAAAACCTTATATTTTTTAAGATAAAAGTAACAAATGGCACAAAATGGACATTATAAACCTATGAGTGAAACCATAGTGAGGTGGGGAAACCTTGAGAATGAATCGCTGATATAGAGAACTGTACTTACACAAAGAGCACAGTGGTGGAGTGCTCTTCTCTGTTCATCTATTCCCTACTATTGCAGTGTAATAAATTGCTGATGTTTTAATGAGTCAGGTTTATCTATATTGAATATCTCATTTTGGAAATTTAAAGTTGAGAACAAGACTCGACATTCAGTAAATCACCCTGACAAGCAAGTGGAGTCCAGATAAAGAGCAAACAAACAAGCGAATCTGCTTTACAAGCTACTTTTAATTTTATGTTGTTGAATACAGAAACTCAATCAAAGGAAAGCTTTTTAGATCCATCGACTGGATGCTTTTAAGTATCCTGGCTGAAATGGGGATATAGACTTTGTGTTTCCTGTGATTTGTCTCTGTAGGCTTCACCATTTTTCTCACAGCATATGTGGTAAGATGTGTGTGATATATAAGTATATATATATACATATATATATATATATATATATACAGTATATATATATACAGTACAAAGCCCTGGAAGACCTGCAGTTGTCAAACATGTTGGCTCTTTAATCATTTAGCCACTACAATAAAGACTTTTTAATAATTCCTTTCTCATTTTCTATATTTATGGAGTGCCTGGATTGCCTTCCTGTTTATCCTATTGACTCCTGTTCTCCATGAGCACCAGACACAAAGTTTTGATTTAGTTTGATGATACAGAGCAACAAGTCTTCTCTCTTTTTTTCTGATTAAAGGGATAGTTCAGATTTTTTGAAGTGATGTCGTACGAGGTACTTATCACAGTTATTGTATCACAAACAGTAGATGTCAGTTGGTACGCCACCAGTTTGAAAAAGCAGGCAGAAAAAACATATTGGTTAAAGTGTATGCTATATTTAGAAAATTGTCACTGCTTCACCGTGCCCTCAGGCAGTGAGTTCCAATGAGGAACTGAAACCATTATATCGCTCTCTTGAAAGCCAGACACCATTAAGAAAAATAGTAATTTAATATCATTCAACACTGGCACTACTAGTCTACCGCTATTTTGTTTGTGTTACTGTGTGACTGTGGCAGATAAAGTGGTTGGTTCCGATTCATCCAAACATTGGCGAGTTTAAGCAATATAGTCATAGTTAACACATCTCACTATTTTTTGACATATTACATACAAAACGATTATCTAGGAAAATATTTATAGTCTGTGACAACGGATAAATAGCCTACAGTCTTTGCAGTTAATTTCTTTGGTCTTTTGATCAAATCAGGTGATGATCAATGTATAACAATCTTCCAACAAAAAAAACAACAACATTTATAATAAATGAGCTAACCTGCATTCTGAGATTCTATCTGAGCGTGCTCCTACATGACCCCTAGGGAGCAAAGACCACCCGCAGCACTTACCATGCAGGAGCCCAGCAACAAGAAAGTAAATGTTGCAGAGCCTCACCTCCTGGTGAGACAAAGCAATGCTTGCTTCAGGACACTAGCATGGTACTTGAATTTTTCTCCCCATCTGCTCAATCAACCAGTCAGACTGCTTGCTTTGATCTAGTGATCCCCTGCAGCGACTGACCAGCCACCCCAAACACCTGACTTCTTCCCCCCGTTGGGCTGAGCGGCTTATACTGGTTCAGATCATATTTTCTTCTGGTAATGCCCCATAGAGGCGGCAGTATCTGGTCACCAAATGTTACAGCAGCACGCATTCTCCAAACTCACCAAGCACCCTCACTCAATTTTGCCAAATCTCAAAATTACATAAATAGCTATGGATGTTTTCCTGGAATTGGCACACTGGAAACTCAGCATGGCCAAAGCAGGTGGTCAGCAATGGACTTATGTGCCGCCATGGGCAAAAAGCAGAGAAACTACATGCAGGCTTCCTTTACAATGACATCAACTTCCAAACAGACATGCTCAGTGATTGTGTTACTAGTTGCAAAAACATTTCAGAATTAGTTATACAGAATATGATAGAACTTTAAATCAGAGACCACATGGACTAAGATATGATTAACTAATTAGTTGTGGGAACATGGACACTAATTATCTGCTATCATCAGTCTGATTATCCTGGAGTTTGCCATAATGCCCCAGTGAAATTACCTTCCTTGTGGCAAGCTTCACAAAATCTGCCCAGTACATCTATTTGCTTCCTTCAGACTACTACACACTAATCATCCATAGACTCAGCATCATCAGCAACATGGCAGCATGGACAAAATCAGGTATCAAAATACCTGATCATTTGTTTTGCTTAGTACCTTGCTCACTTAAGGTACTGACTATATTTGTGAAATGTTTTTTTTAAGCTATACGAGGCAAAATAAATTGAGAGAGAGAGAGAATTGTGGGTCAAATTGTTTGACTAATATACTATATACTATGTTACTACTATACTACTACTGTATATACCCATATCGGAATATGTAAAAATACTCTGCTATCATTATAGTTGGTTCAACATGGTTTTCCATATAAAAAGCTAAAAAAAAGGAAGGGGCTGACAGCAGATCTACTCTTTCTATGTCACTAAAGAAATTCGGAATCTGATCTTGAGTCCTGCCCATCACCACTGCCCTAAAACAACGTGTTAAGATAGACCTGGCTACACAAAAACAAGTGCTAGGTTGAAGAGCAGTGCTCATCAAGATGGCTTACATTAGTGTTATAGAAAACATCAGAGAGATTCTGTCATACAAAATGTGCTATATTGGGATAGGTATCGTTATCAGGATATGAAATGACCTATATCGGGATATGAGATTTTGGTCATATCGCTCAGCCCTATTTGTAGTAAGCCTTTGTTTGTTTGTTTGTTTGTTTTAATTTATGTTGTGTGTTAGCTCACAACTGGCAGTGGATGACACAGTGTCAATAGTTTTAAAACATACAATAAAATTTGCTACAATTGGTCCAGTTTACATTTGAAAACTCCACCCCTTGCTAGGGCTATGTGATATATCGATTATACTCAATGTATTGTGGCTTATTCCACGTGGGATGTATAAACTGACTATATCACAAGCACTGAATACCATTTTTCATGCCATTTTATTCAGATGGCGAAGCAAGGCATGTGTTTTTGTATCTAAAGGGCTTTAGACCACTCTTACTTAGTTGCATTTTGCGACCATGGAGCACCAGTGTCAAACATTAATATTTGCAGTGGAGAGCTGTTTGTTTCTAGCTTTCACGTTTAAAAGCGCTGTCTCAGCAGTTTAACTTTCTACTGACTGCCAACAACAACTGTTGACAGAAGAATTCAGAGCAAAAACTATTCTAGCCCAAGATGAGCTGGGTGCTTCAAAATAAAGGCACCAGTGGCTCAGCTTGGATTTCTTTAATTATAACAATACTTTATTTAACTTTATTATAGGAGTTCTTTATTTTACTTTACTATAACAGTATTTTATTTAACTTAACTGAAACCTTCTTCATTTGATAATCTTGTGTTTTAAAGGTTTACAGTACTTCAGAGGAGATTTCAAAATATCGAGATATAGCATATCATGGATCATGAGATAGCCTAAAAATATTGCAATATTACCTTTTAAGCCAAATTGCCCAGCTCTGCACTCTATCATGATTGCTGTTAAAACATTCACTATGCTAATGCTAACTCTGCACTTTGTACTGACATGTCCGCTCTGTGCTGGGGGTTTCAGGTTTCTTTGCCGGTGTTGTATCAAAGTCTGTTTTCCCATTGAGTGCCATTTTCCATAGGCCTATTAGACAATGTACCTATTCTAGCTTGCCCAGCGTACTTTTGAATATTTTAGGGAAGTGCACAGACATCGCTTAAATCAGTAGAGGAATGTGAACTATGTACAGATAGTATAGACAGACGATAGATAGAAGTCATTATAGTCAAGGTCAGGCATTTTAGGGGACAAACCAAAGAAAAAATACTTTCTAATGGAGGGGGCTTTGACCAATCAGAATTCTCAAGGGTGGGACTAAACTGAGCCAAGTTGCTACTATTACTATACATTCAGTGCCGAAGAAATAGAACTTGTTAGTTAAGGTAAAGGTTTTAAGCAGATCACCTCTGGTGAGTCAAACTTGTAAAAAGCTGAAACCCTGAATTTATTTACTCAGTTTGTTGGCATGGAATTTGTCATATTTTGCTGGTGTAATATGTATTGAAGTGCAGATCATATAATCAGGTTGTTGAATGGGCTCGTCTTTCCAGGGTTTTGTATTATAATCTCCTGTAAATTCCCATCTAAGTATGGTTTTGAGCAAGATCCTGGATAACTGATGTAAAAAAAAAAAGGAAAGGGAACATTCCCTGGTTTAGGTCATCCTATCAGATCTCAGCTGACATACGTATCAGACTGATATGTTCATATGCCTTTCAAGGCTCTGAGTAGGTTAAGAGATAAAAACACCTCATTTAGAATAGGTCAACAGATAAAGACAGCTGATAGTTTCAAAGATAAAAAGCAACTGATTGAGAAAATGTGAACAGATAAAGAACAGTGCAGAAGCTTAATAAAACAGAATGGCAATTAGTGCGCAGAGCCAAGTCCCCTCTTTTAAACCAAAGCTGCTCTGTCTATAAAACTTAGCTAACAGCAACATTTCACATCAGGACACTTTCGTCCTTCTGCCAGCTCAGTTTCATGTCATGCCAAGATGTATGCTGTTAAAGTCTCAATAATGGGACAGCTTCATATTCCCATCCTAAAACAAGTACTGAGGAGCTGGATGTCCAATCATGATGCTTCAGACGCTATTGGTGGAACTCTGTGGCCCCACAGTCATTCAAAATGTTGGGCACTATATGGCCAAATAAATCACGTTCTTTCTGATTTTATGTCTGAAGTCAATTTATGTTCCCCTTTGGGCTTTCACACCACATCAGGCTTTTTGGGGGCTGTGCTGCTGCTATGAGGATGTCCTACTCTTGTGCTTAGAGTTCAAGCAGTCTTAATCACGCTCATGAAATTATATAACCATGTGTCATTGCCTCCCTAGAGCATTCTGGGCCCCAGATACACCAGTTGATTGTTTGGATAATGAACAGTATTGCACATGTCTCGGTGGAAAAAGAATCTTTAAAGAGGTTTTAGAATACGGAGCAAATGGTCAGGCAATACCACTGAGATATTAAACAATGAACAAGGAGATATAAGGGGCTTTAAACATAAGGCAGACTGAGCTGTGAATATGGAAAATATGAAAAATTAGTGTAGCTTATCAAGAAAATAGCAATGACTTGTTTTATCATTTAATTATTCCATTTAATTTTTGTTTACTTGCATAAAGCTGCACTACTGCAATTTAATTTCAAATCAAATAATCATATACAGTATTTCTTGGCCAAACGTTATACAAGTTTTAATGTATGAGAGGAAAAATGAAAAAAAAAACAAAAAACTGACTGACACAGACACAGTCTCTCTCTCTCTCTCTCTCTCTCTCTCTCTCTCTCTCTCTCTCTATCTCTCTCTCTCTCTCTGTCTCACACACACACACACACACACACACACACATACACAGGACCACAAGCAGCATCTCCTGTGGTTAATTCGGTTGAATCCCTTTCATCTTTTATTTATTATTTGTGCCTCAGTCAAAGTCCTGTCATTTCACACTGACAGCGTTTGGTTTAAATCATTTTATCAATGAGAAAAATTCAATGCAGTTAGACTCCAAAGAATGGTGAAATACTGAATAAAATAAAAAAGCATGTGTAAATTCACATACAGTATTGCGTATATGCATCCTAAAACTGCACCTGTATTTGTGCAATGACAATAAAACTGCTTCACCCTCAAACCTCTCTCCCTCTTAGGCTCTTTACAAGTGTATGTGTTTGTTTATGCATGTATGGATGGTTTTTCAACCATGTTTTTGCTGCCTGAGAGTGTGTCAGCTGATGCATGGTCGGCACATGGTCACAGCCCTACAAGCATGAAATGCACTTGAATCAGGTCTTAATGTTAAGCTGACGCCTACCACAAAAGCAATTTGGTCACAAAAAAATAAAAAATAAAAAATCAACGTGAAGAGCACTTACTCAAAGAAAAAAAAACAAAAACAAACACTGTTTAAACCAGTGCTCTCTGAATGCAGGGCGAGGGCCATTGTGGTAAATCTGACAAATGTGTCCAACTAAATTAAACCATCTGTCTTGCATTATATTGGTAAAAAGGCAGCATTGGGAGGATCACGTTTTTTACAAGTAATCTGGAGTGACATGTTCCAGGAGGGCCACAGTAAGTGGCAAACACCAAATAAACAAATACATGCTTGTGTACAGGTGAAATGCTCTGGGGTACACTGATTACAATAGTGGTTTGTGCACATGCATAATCATAGCTAAAAAAAAAAAGCTTGCAAAGTAGATTACCATTAAGGTTAGCTGAACAGTGAGGCCACTAACCTGAGGGGTGAGTGGAATTTACAGCCACTGTATTGCTGTGAACTCTCAACACTGTTTTGCATTTCATAGTCACAGTACTTAAGAAAGATGTGATGCCAAAATGCAAAACCAAGACAGAATGTGCTTCTTGAAATCTTAAATTTTTTGGCTCACAAATGTTCAATGCAAGTCTAAGAAAACAACACAAAAAGCAAGTAAATACACACAAAGTATAAAGAAGCCAGCGACTTTTTCTCCAAATGGTGCCGGCAGTCAGTTTTACAGTGGATTACCTGAGGTTGCCTTAGATTACCTCTTACAAACAACGTAGTATGCATTAGAGCCCTCTGCACAAACACACTCCTTCCCTTCCCCATTTTTCAGTGAAGGCCAGTGCTGCAGGTGATATTGAACACACACTTTGTTCACACCAGTCACTGTATTTGAACTGTCTGGCAGAAATCCCAACAGCAACTTACTGTTCGAGGCAGTGCATCGTCTCTATTATCAGTCCATGTTCGTTTGAGGCCAAATAAAAGCTTATTTAAACTGGAAAAAAGCAATCATTTTCTTTTCAAGGAAAATCTATGCACACAGATAGTTAAGGTTTTATTTTTCCATCATTCTGATCTAGATATCCATCTGTAAGAATTCAGCCTCCAGCCTAATACACTCAAATTTACTGAAATCACATAAGTGATTTTTTTTTCCAAAAACGGTGTCCCTGCTACTCTAAATGATCCACAGAGCACACTGAAAACTGTTTTCTTAGAAACAATTTCTTGGGTAAAAACTAGTTCATGTGAATACTGTTCATTGTGAGGTCTGTGAGTTATTTCGAGTAACTGGGACATTTTCCTTTAAAATATTTTAAACGTCATTTTTCAATGCTGTGAGCTCCACAAATGAAACTGTATGGGAGTACTGGGAAAATAAACCTGGGTGTAGAAAGCCCAAACTATCTGCATGAATCGTTAATATGGCTGTCCCATAGAACCGGAGGGGGGTTTGAGAAACAAGGACATCAGTTGATACTCCTAAAATAACGTCACAATTAGCCCCTTTGTTAGCATGCAGGTCACACATTAGCCATAATAGCTTAAAAAAGAACACTGTAAGACAGCTAAGCAGATACTTAAAGTATTCAGGTGAATTAGTACAATTGGATAAAATTCTCAGTAACACTGGACAAAATCCTCATGTACTGCTGCAAGGTAAGTGAGTTACCTTGCTAACTCCCTATGCTAACAAGTAATCTTGCCATATGCTCGAATATTAGCAACCTAGCTTTGTAACTACATAGGCTATGCTAATAAGTAAGATTGTGTTAGGCTACAATTTTGACCATAAACGTTAGTAAGATTAATATTATTTTGCAGTTGCAAAGACCTGTGATGACATTTTTCCCTTTTTTCTATAGCCCCTTTTTCATAACCTATATATATGTATATATATATATTCGGTTGATCGTAGCAAGCTAACTTGTCACTAACCCTGCAGCAGCTCATAGGGATTTTGTTCAGTGTTACTAAAAAAAAATTCAATTTTAGTAACTTACATTTTAAAACTTGGCTTAGCTCTGAAGCACAAGTGCATTTTGAAAGGATCACAGGAGCAGCACACTGATGATGTCAGAGGGCTGTGATTGGCTGATTCCAGCATTGGTCCGAGAACGCATTGTGGGATGTTCATCCAGGAACATGTCCTGCTTGGCTAAATCTTATTGTATGTAATATGCTGTACACCAGCATAATATGCTAATGATTAAACGAAGTCCCGGGTGATATTACTGATCGACCCATACACCACCCCTCATAGCCACCCTATAGTGACTTCTTCTATTTTCACGTAACTTGACTTCCTCCTTTGCTCTCGTAATAATTTCTACAGCCACTAGAGAGCGCTGCCTTATAATAACCGCAAGTATGGGTCATAATAAGCTGCTTGTATAGTCAACCTATATGGCTGTTTTTTTGGTGAGCCCAGTTATGACTGATTGCATAATGTCTCAAAAGCCTCCAACGACAAGACACATAATTTATCCAGGTTTTGTCAAAGTTGGATTGGATCAATGCTTTCAAAATATCCTGCATGACTATGAAACTAGCCCAGAGATGAACACTAATCCATATTCTCCACCCCATCTCACCGCCCCGCACAACAGAAAATATTGAAATACAATGACAGATACCACATCAGACCAGAGCCAAACCAGCTAGAACTGCAGCAGAAAAGGTAGTGAAAAAAACCCCATCACCTTTAGAATGAGGAAAGGCATTTATTCATTTACTTTATGAGAACAGAGTACGGATGTGATGATGGATTGTTCAATCTGAGTAATATACTTTATTAAAGAAGACTGATGGTATTGGCTAGTGAAGGTAAGTGTTTTTCATTCCCACTTCCCCTTCTCCAATAAATGTTGGGGATACCTGGAGGGCTGTTCCTCATAATGACACATTACCTGGTCCAATATTTGCACCACATGGATGCCATTTCAATTTCTCTGTGTGATCACATGACAAGGTGTTTTGGGGGTAATCATGACTTTCTCATTTCTCTTTGGTTAGAATGTTTCAAATGTGATCCTAGTGGTAAAGGTGAAGGTATTCACGGCTGGCTACAAGGAGATGGAGAGTTCCAGCTGGGAGAGAGACTCAGTGGAAACATTAAGGGTGCTACATTCATATTTTATTTAGCATCTAAAAATCAAGAAATCATCACCTTATTATTAATGCAGTTCCTTATTATGTAAAAGTGAGACCATTAGGATTCACATCTCTACAGCTCTGCACCATGGGGTCTGATTTGGTAGGAAATCAGATTGATTGCTTAAGTTTCAGCATAAATTTAAACAATAAATGGTGGAACAAGTAAAACAAGCAATGTTAAAATCGCTTCAAACATGTTTATCTTCTTAAAGGACTACTCAGTAGTGGTTTAGTGCAAATACGGTGTAATCAACTAGGGAAGTGTAAATGGTGAGAGAAATTCTGATATTAGATGGATGTTTATTTTGCTCTCAGGAAATCAGGTTTTGAGTTCAGGAACTCTGTATGAGTGGAAGTGACTGCTGATATCTTTGCTTTATGTGATCAAAGTGAGCAGGAGCGGAAAAAGGGGAAAGCTGAGAGAGAAAAGATGGGATGGATGACGTACAGTCAGGCCGACAAAGTGCCAAGCTTCACTCATGGCACAGCAGTGAACATGGAATCCGGCTTAGCTTGCTGAGCCGCCATGACACCCCTTGAACGTTAGGGATGAGAAGCCAGTGAAGAAACAATGGTCAAAAATACAGTATTTCATTTTAAATTATGGAGTACTGTTTTTAAAATGTGTTTAAACCTTCTAAAATTCCTTATTAAGGAAGTTTTTAAATCATAAAGATTGAATTAATATGCTGTTATACCCTTGGAATATATATAAAAAAACACCAGTACAGATGCAGTTATTAATCACGATTAAGGTTGCTTGGAATAATTCCAAGCAGACTTTATATGCATGCTTTGGCCCAGTGTTAACAGGTATGTGAGACCACTACATTCTTGCCAATCTGCAGTTAATTGCCACCATTATTTGTGCTGTGAATGTCATTTTCAAGGACATAGTGCGGGCAGGATTAAGCGTGCTCAAACACGGTGGGCAGTGCATGTGAAAAGCATGTGGGTGGAGCGTACAAGATTCTTAATGAGGTCCAGGGACAGTCTCCTGTGGAGGATAAAGAATTGCTTTTATACTTTGTTCCAGACTGTGTTTTTCAGAGAGGATCTGACCAATTTGCAAGGTTAGAAGGACGTTTGCAAAGTATGTAGGACAGATCATCAGATGGAACATAAGGTCGTGTTGTAATTCACATGCCTCAATGGAACTGAACAGAGGTGTGCAGCAGGTTGATTGAGAGGGGAGAGTTGGGGTTGATGGTACCTTGACCCGGCAGTGCTTTGAAATCAGCTTTTGTTGTACTGTTTATACAATATCAATGACAGTAGATGGAAATATTGCCAAACTCACATGAACTAAGAGCAGCCTTGAATAGGTTGCCATTATTTTATCCAACACTTTAGTTCTTGAAAAAATAATAACAGTGGGGTGACATTATGTGCCACCTTTAACATATGTGACTCTGCTGGATAAAGGGAAAGCCTATTTTTCTGGTTTAGCACTTACACAATCTCATTCTTTTTACTATAACATCATTTTAAGGCTAGACAGCTTTTTAATCGTATAAAGATCTGAGTCCAAAACCTGATGGAGAGCTGGCAATTAAACCAAGAAAAAGATATGCATATATCCTCATGAATCCCAACTACTGCCTTCTCCGTTCTTTCATCTACTTTTCTTTTCATCACTTAGAACTGATGTAGCCAAAAGGAGTCTGGTGTTGCAAGTTCATTCCTTTTACTGTTTTCACTTGTTAAAAGTTAGCAGATCATCCTTCCTTTAACTGTAGAACTTATTCCACTTATACTAACTCAAATCCTTGGTTGAGCATTGAAACATAATGGCAGAAATTAGAATCATATCATTCATATATTTGAATGTATTCTGTGGTTTGTATAGAGACAGAGCACAACGCGTCATAATCTGAAAGCCACACCCCCAAAGGGGAAACGAGGCCGCTTTCCCCTCACACTTTTCCCCTCCGTTTCCAGCCTGTTGAGTTTTCCCTAACAGGAATACAGGCAATAAAACACTAAAGCATTGACAGTATGAATGCAACTTCTGTTATAATTGTGTCCAGCGCTCCGCAATTCAAGCAGTCCATTTCAGCGGTCCGCTCTAGCACTTCTATCAATCTACCAGCATGTAGAGGCATGTCTCAAAACAACAAGGTGTGCCGGTAGTAGGAGCAGGCTGACGGCTGCTGAGCATGCCGAAATGCTCATCTTCTTAAAAAAATATCTCCACATCATGTTTTTTTCAAGACGAGCAAGGTAAGGAGAAGGGACACTGAGGTAGACCAGCAATATTAAGCTTATCAATATACCGTTGCCTCTCTGGTAGGCATAGCATGCTAAAATAATCCTTTGCCATCTTATTATTAGCTAATTATTAGCTAGCTATTAGGGCTGTCAACAAATATTCTAAATTCGAATTTAAATTTGAATTTGAAAAAAAAATGGACCTTTGAATGTGAAAATTGATATTCGATTGTGGAGAAAAAAAAACACCACCGCAGCTGTCCTCTTTGCGAGTGGGCGTTGGCCTGGGCCGCTGCACTGAACACACTGCATAAGGCCACACCGCCCGCGGAGGTGCTGCGAATCGCAGCGCACCGAAATTCTCGCACAAGCCGGAGCACTTCCATTCACATCAGACGTGCATTTCTCCACGCTGGTCGACAAGCAGTTCTGCTCCCAGCTATTGTCACCCGGCTCGACACATTCGCTCGCGGCTCGCACAGAAAATAGACCAGAGCCAGCCACAGAGCTGCGCGGCGCGGCGCAGCCGGTGTGGATGACACAATCGGTTAACATGGGTGCCGAAAGGAAACTGGCTTCGCTTCGAGGCTCTTCGCAGCGCTTCCGCGTCCGGTGTGGCCTGATGGGTCAGAGACGGGGGCGAGCGAGAGGTCCGCGGTCGTTTCTAACGTAATGCTATAGATAATTGTTTTATGTGTTTTAATGTGTAGGTATGTGAATGTTTTCAAAGACGTTTATGTTGAAATAAAAATACCTACAATTAGTTATGTTTCCTTGTATTAATACATATACAAGTATGTTTCCTTGTATTAGTTTGCCCTCTTGTGGACGAAATGCTAAGGGTTAATGTCACTTACAGTAAAGAGTGTAACTGCTGTCAACTTGAGTCATATTTGAGTTATCTTCACCTTGTGTCCCCCGCGGCCACTCGGCTGTTCACTGGTTACCGTGTCGCATTAGTGTATGTGTGGATGTGTGTGTGTGGATGTGTGTGTGTGGAGGAATTCAGTGCTGGCACAGAGCGCAGAGGAGAACCGATACTGTTAGCGCTAATCAATACTACGGTCTTTGATAACTGAGCCCCGGGGCTAATTTAGTACCGGGTTTCAGTACCCATCCTTAATCAAAACAGAAACGAAGTGAAGCCTGTAGAAATGAAATAAAGTTTGCAGCGGCTGCTCATGCCAGGAAGTGCGGAACGCTGCAAGCGAGTTTTTCACCGATCAGCATTCTTCAGCACACAGCCCCGCCCCTCAAGACTTCCGGGTAATCTGAAAAGTCCTACCCCCCTACTAAGTACTTTTTTCAGGGAAAGTTTGGGGTTGAGGGAAAGTTTTTTACCCGGGTAATTTCGGTGGAAACACACCGAGGGTTTTCAAAAGCCCGGGTAAATGATAAAAGTTCCTGCAGTGGAAAAGGGGCTATTGTCTGTTTTCACAGGAAATGTACAGTTTGCATACAGTCTCTTTCAAAATAAAAGCACTATCTTGGTACAACACCACATTTTTTTCCCTCAACAACTAATGCACATGTTTGGGTTTGGGGGGAAAAAAGAGCAGGGTTTGGCTTCATAATTTTTACAGGACACGAACACTGCTCTCCCTGGTGAAGGTCACCAAGTGAAACCAGGGTGGTCACTACCTTTTATAAATGGCTGACCTCACCTGCTGCTGTGCCCAGGAACATCCCAAACACTGCAAAGTAAGAAGAAATAAGAAAATATAGGGCAGATAAATACACCACCACACACTTCCAGTGGGTCATAAGTAATGATTGAGAGGGATCATTTCTGTATGAGGCTTTACATTGTTTTGTTTTGTTTTTTTTAATCCAGCATAGTATACCTTTAAGGATACATTTCATTTATTTGAAATATTGAAATGCTCATTTATGGTACTGTGTTTTCAAATACAAAATGTTCATATAATGTGTATAATTAAATCACTGACTTTATAAAGAAAAAAATCTTAAACTCCTGACAGGTTAAATACAAACTGCAAAGGTCTGAGCAGATTATATTGGACAACATTCTGAAGCACTTTCCGTACATAAATTATTGCTTACTTCCGAACTCATTCAACCTTTGTTTTCGAAGGGTTTCTACACTGCACCAGCGTTTTCTCTGAGGAAGATAATGGGTGTTTTGACACACCTCTTCCTGTGGCGGAGCCGAGTTGGTCTCCATTAGCAGAGGAGCAGAGCCCCTGGGAGAGCTGACAGTTGGGGGTTCTGGGTTGTTTGACAGGGTTATCAGTAGGCGGCCTGCAGCAGTTCCTACACACTCAAACAGATACATTGGGTTATTACAATTTCCTCATACAACTCAGGCACCGCCAAATACTCGAACGCATACACACACACACCTAGGTATCACAAATGTGCTTAAGATAAACCCACTTGCTCACTTTCATCCCCTCACTCATTTCTGTACATCATTTTCTCTCTCTCTAATTTTCTTTACTCTTCTCCATCACTCCTGTCCTCATTCATTAACAAGACTACCTGTTACTGCTGCTAAATATGTACTTTTATTTTTTTAACTACCTCCTCTTCCAGTTATGGTTAAATTTCATCATTCCACCACAGCCAGTGATGAGACTGCACCTCTGACTCAGCCATGTGTTCTGCAGGGGGGCTGCAGTAGTCTCGAGGGGGGGTTCAGGGCAGGGCGAGGGCAAATTCAATACTTGCTTAAAAACACCTCCCGGCCCCAACAGAGGCCCGAAGCAGATTAGCCCAAAACAATTAAGTGACTAGCAGGCTGACCTCTGGCAGAGCCCTAGTACCCCCACAGTGCTATGGATGGTGCCCAGAGGCGCCAACTTCAGTGTTGTTATAACCCTTATTTGGTGGGAGGACCTATGGTAATGTGCACGAGGAAAAGAGCAATTAAACTATACTACACTTGCTAAACTTGTATAGCACTTTTTGTGCAAGCTTGCACAAAAGTCTGTGCCATGGTCACAAATACACAGTATGGAACTAAACCTATTAAACTTTAATGTCTAAATTCAGTCAGTTTCCATTAACTAAGTGACTCTTTTACATTAGGCAGGCTTCAGATCCCTGACAAGGCCGAGCTGTTACGTCAATGTTTCACATCCATCAACCTGACCCATCTATAGGAAAGTAATGGCAGCAGTTTAGAACTGCAGGCGTAGACCTGTCAGTGCTGCCTACTACAGGAAAATAAAATCATAGCTGTAGCTGTTGTAATTCTAACACTTACACCACCTCTAGGTAATGTATGTTAGAGCTGCAGTTTATTGTAGGACATGCTGCCAATGTGTAATCAGCATCCTTCATACAAATTCTGAACAACATACCAATGATCGGCCAAAACTAGAATCACTTTTTGAAAGTGTCAAGAAGGAGTGAGCGGGGGCGCTGGTAGCGTAGTGGATAGTACTGGCGGCCCATGTACAAAGGTATTGCCTCACTGCAGCGGCCGCAGGTTCAAATCCAGCTCACGGCCCTTTGCTGCATGTCAGTCCCCACTCTCTCTCTGTCTCCCCATTTCACCTTCTGTCCTGTCAATAAAGGCAAAAAGCCAATAAAAATAATCTTAAAAAAAAAAAAGGAGTGAGCGATATATTGAGTATACTCGATATATCACGGTTTGTTCCCTCTAATATGTACAAAATGACAATATTGCGAATATCGAGTTTAAATTGTCATGTAATTTTTTTTTTTAAGCTACAGGTACAAACAAGATGTCACACACATTCCTCCACCCATCCAGACCACTCTCTCCCGGGCGACAGAGTGAGCAGGCAAGGCATGTATTTTTGTATCTGCAGGGCTCCAGACCACAACTATTTTGAGACATTTGGCAATCTTGGAATACCAGCGCAACTTACAAACATTATAAATTGTAGAACTGTTAGTTTGTCACAGCAAATAAATCCTCACATTTAACAGCATTGCTGTAATGGTTTAACCCTCTGCTAACTGCTAACAGCTAACCGCTATCCAGAAGCTTTAAGTTCACAGCAAAAACATCAACATTTTATGACTGAGACAAGGTGTGTGCTTCAGAATAAAAGCACCAGTTGTTCCACTTGTATTCATTACATTAATACAATATTTTATCATCTTTATCACATTCTCGGAACCCATCGGCTGTATTCGGCGTCTGACTTCCGCAGACGGCGATACAGCCTCTGGGGGCAGACCCCTGATTTTTTGGCATTCCGGTTTGATTTGGGCGGAGGAGGCGAATTTCCATTTCCAACTTCCGTTTATAAGAAAATATGCTGAACCACTGCAATGGATTCAGAGTTTGCAGTGACGCCAATTATGTTCCACCTCATTAGTTCACCGCACGGACCATTTAACCTGGCAACAACTGCAGCCGGCTCAAATGTGATTGGTCAATATCATGAGGACTACAAACAGCCTACAACCGGAAACCAGGGCTCTTCCGCTCTTCTTCCGGAGGCAAGATCTCCAGGGTTTGCCTACAGACTCTACATTCACTGAATGTAGAGTCTGTATATAGAGACTATCTTTATCATAACAGTACTTTATATTACTTTATAATAACAATAACTTAACTACATTATAACTAGGGGTATAAAATTGCACGTATTAGCATTAAACCATTTGGTACGAGGCTTTCCATTTGGTATGCATTACAAACTGAACTATACGTTGAACTAACCTATTACATTTGAAAAATAAAACATATAGCTTAAGCTGTGTTTATTAATGTTCCCAGTTCCACTGCTCTCAACAAGGCAGCATACAGGACGGAACATGCTTTCTGCCACTCCTCTCCCCAACCCAGAACATTGTACTCCAGTGAGACACGCTAAGAGCCACGCTATGCTAGCTAGCTTGTTACAAGATGGTTAGTAATGCCATTACCGGACCAGAAGATCCTCTAATAACCTACAGGTCTGGTGTATTGAGCAACTTTGATAGCAAGGAAGCGGTGGGTAACAAATCCAACACCCTACAATATGCACCTAGCCAAAGAACATCCGACCGCGCAGCCACAGACTGTACTTAACAACTAACCCAGTAGCACAGTGACATCCATGACCCCTGAGCCAAATCACAAGCCACAGGGCAGTGACAGGCTTTTTTCCAAGCTGGCAGCACACACACCCTCCAAACCAGGAGAAGAGAGCCGCTGTGAAGCCTCAGCCTCTCAGTCAGCCGCTAATGTTAGCATAACGGAAACAACATCAATGAGCAGTAACTGCCGGCGGGCTGGGTAGCGCTTACGGCCAGAAAGACTAAAAGGTACATTAGTGACTGCTATTTTGACTGTGTAAATATAATGATGTTTATTCATGTATCTATTAGACTGAAAGAGAGCTCGTAGGACGTAGCAAACTTGCACTGATACTGATACTAACAACACAAAATAAAAAAATAAAAAAAGTCACTGAAACTTTTCTGTTTTTTTTTTACTTTTTTGCCTTCGAATCGAACCCCTAACTATAACAGTACTTCATTTCACTTGATTATAACAGTACATAATTTAACTTTAGTGTAACAATACCTTATTTAAGTTTATTATAACAGTACTTTATTTAAATTCAGTATAACTACACTTTAACCTTATTATGATAGTACTTTCTAGTGAATTGCAAAGGTTTTTAAAAAACACACTTTATTTTGAAGTGCAGTAAATTTCTTGGACAGAGCTTTTATTTTGAACTGCTGTTTCCTGCTGTAGTGTGAGTGACTTACAGACAGCTATTTGACAGAGACAGCAAACTAGCTCAACGACGTGGCCAAATGCACAAATGACGCCGATTGTACTATACTGTGTACTGTAGATCTTGAATCGCTGACTAAGGAAAAATCTGGACCCCCTGGCTGGACCAGTTGGGAACCAGTGGCCTTAAAAAATATTGCAGTATTATCTACAGGCCATATCACCCAGCCCTAGTATCAAGTAATGTGATAAGTTTATTCACAAGTAATAAGTTAAAAAAAAATCACTGCAGACAAAAAACAGTGGGTGGGTAATATGATAATAAGAGAGCAAGAGGTAATTTGCAAAGGATTACTTTATATAAGCAGCTTGAGCGACGCTGCTCACAGATCACTCTACAACTATTAAGGCCTAAGTGACTTGAAAACAATAGCACAGAGGTAAAATACATTCTATTAACTGCAAGGGAACTAGAAAAGGGACTTTGAAACCAGTGTGCTCTCCCTGTTGTCTTTTTCAGCATACCTGCATGTCTGTGTCCTTATTAGATAACAGACTACCTGCAGCCCTGAGGTGATGCACAAGCACTGGCTGCTGCCATGTCCACTCATCTCTCGTTCCATTCAGCCCTCCACCTTTGTTTTATATTCTGTGTGCAACACACTGGGAAATACGAGCAGCACAAAGGTGTCTGTGCGATCAGCGCTGACTTCTGTTTGAGGATCAAACCTTGAGATTATATCCCCAGAGGACAAAAGAAGAGAGGGGGGAAAGAAGAGAAGGCATATTGACGGCAGGAAGTTTCAGTCTGTCCTGTGTTTGGATTATTTCTTAAAGACACTGAAACTCGTATAAAGTGTATCAGCAAATAAAGTATGGCAAAGCAGAGTTTACTGTGTGTGTGTTCAGGAGAGCTATTTGATTATTGCCATTGTTGTTCTTTGCCTACCCACTCTGTGCGAGGTCATCTTTCATCTTTCACATGTCGATTATGATGCAATCAATCTTGACAGTGACAAGCAGGGTACACCTTTGCAGAAAACAGTGTGGCAGTACCCCCCACACAGGCACATAAACACTCACACAGGGCTGTCAACTCATATTCAGCTATGTGACACTTAAGCCTATCCTGTTCATGACACAGCACTGATTGATAGGTAGCCTCCTGGCCCTCTGTTTGTTTTGTTGCTGTGTCTGCGTCTCTCGGCAGATTCGCATCTCCCCGTCGTTGCTATCTCTAGCTCCCCTCACCCTCTCATTTGTGTGATGCTAGCTTTGGCACTGGAGAAAAGCCTCTGACGGCGCGGTGCTAACCGATGCCAGGCTAATCGGCAGACACTCTGCCAGCCTTCACAACTTATCATCCCTGCTCTACTCCTCAACACTTGAACTGCAGCTGACTGATCTGCTAGCTAACTGATGCAAGTCAGCAGCCAAAATGTGTGTCTGTGTGTGTGTGGTACATCAGCCTTTTGACACTTTGTCAATTGTGATATAAAAAAAAAAAACCTGAACTATGATAGAAAGCGCCTGGTATAAGGTACTGTGCACTGACTGTAGCCCCATTTATTGCTTTTGTAGCTTTAGCAGTGATGAAGGGAGTGCTAGTAATGCTTGTTTCCTGCTCTGATTCATGATCCTCTCATTGTGCTTGGGGGAACATCTGTAAACTTTCTCAGAATATGTTTGTCTCCGTCTTTCAGTTACACCAGACCACAGAACAATACAAGTCAAAGCTAGTATTAAAGTCTGTGATCTCCGGAAACGTTAAGTTTTACCAACATGAAAACAACTTGTCAAAACCACAGCAGGCTGGATGTTTTTATTAATCTCCCTGCCAAGATGACAAGTAAAGTTAAACTAATACGGAATGGCGTGCACCTCCACGATTTTAAGTATGAGGTAGTAAAGTGTGCTGCAGCTCAAGCTCTCGTGGACAGAATTCTAGCATGTCAAGTTTGTGATCCAGGCTGTGTATTGCTTGCTCACCAGTCCATACAGCCTTCACACCTGCAGCAACAGTGAGGCACCTACATGTTCCCTTTGCCCATGTTGACCATGGAGCACATGTTGAGTAGCTGCCCAAACGCTGCTAATGCTGGTGACATAACCATTTGCTAAAGGTGTCATATTAACCATCAACAGCAGCAAACACCTTTCAGTATTTTCAGTACAGGGTGTCAACAGGTCTACTGACCACAGAGGCTGACTGGCAGTTGCTTGTGGATGTGTGAAGGCAGCTCAAGTTTCCTGACACCATTTCACCGATATCACTAAGACCTGATTTTATCCTACTGTCAGAAGACTGAAAGAAGGTGATCATGTTTGAGCTGACAGTGACCTGGGAAGATTGGATCAAGAAGGCAAAATCCTAGCTGCTGGTGGAGCAGTGTAAGCGTTTGCTGCATACTCACTGAGGTGGAATGACAAGGCTTTCCCAACTGCTCTCTTTGCAGACATTCACAATGCTGGGCATCACAGAGGCTACTGAAAGCTTTTGACTAGGGTGTAGAGCTGGAGTGTAACTATGTGCATGCATTGTGGCTTGTTTTAAAGTTTATGTAACTACGGTTCTTATGGTAAGATAACAATAGGTTCTTACTTGAAACACGCAATGATGCCACTAATTTTGTGTCCAAGTGCATCCTAAGGTGTATCTCAGGTGTATCTAAAGTTTAAAACATGCTACTGAGTTGTCTTTTGAATCTATCAGAATAAGCAATTTTATGGTTTTCATAATAAAAGTTGTCTAGTAGGGCAATCTGATAATATGATAATGACTGACTAGGCTTGTTTTACTACTGTTGACTATAGGGGTGGGTGATATATCCAATATACTCAATGTATTGTGGCTTGTTCCATGCGCAATGTATATATAAATATATAGATAGCAAACACTGGTCACCTCCTTCTTTTTAAGCCACCGGCATGAGACTTGCTTTGGCTGCTCTCCTGGGGCTCTCTTAAGGCCCGAACATACTCAGGTGGAACATACACGGAACGGACTCTTTCACGGACATTTTTACAGGCAACTACAACGCGGGATTGTGCTCGACTATGAAAGCCCGAATGACTGCGGACATTCCGCGCGGAGTCCGTTCCACATACGTTCCGCCCGAGTATGTTCGGGCCTTTAGTCTTACAGACACACATACACAAAGAGAGACTCACAAACATGATACATCACAAACACTCCTCCTTCACCAGCCCAGACCACTTTCTGGCAAAGTGTTTCTCATCTGTAGGACTCCAGACTAGAGGGCTGCATTGGGATTGGGTCCCGCCAAACCCAAACCTTGCGGGAGTGGGTGGTTTGAACTTTGCTGCGGGCGGGAACGGCTAGAGCGGGCCTTTAGTGTCTGTGGGCGCATCTTGGAAGAGAGACGCACGGGATTGGGACCGCAGTCGGTCAGCAACATTCTCTTCCTCCACAGCAATATTATGGCCAAGTGATTCATTTGTTAAATTCATTTGTTTCATTTGTTAACTTTGTTTATTTTATGTTATTTATTAGTGTTATTTGAGCCACTCACAGCCTACTCTCGTTGCTATTTGTTAATTACATAAAGAGGTGTGATGATGCCGGTGTTATTGAGCATAGGCTTTATCTTTATCTAATTAATGTTTCTTATTCAGGTCTCTCTTAGAAAAGAGACCTTAACCTCTCTGTGTGATTATATAAAGGTAGAAAAATAAATAAAATACAGAGGAGGAGAATAGAATATGAAACAGCCTTTATTTCATTAAAAACTAAATGAAAACAATGAAATAGGAGCGCTATTCCTGACCAGTGCGTCAAAAGACATGCAGGCCGGGGAAACAAAACAAACAACCTCATGAATCTCTTTATTAATAGCCTATAAAATGACGTGTTTTCTCCTGCGGGATGGGAGAAGACACAAAATCAATTATCTATTAATAATATTATCTATTATTGTGTGGGCATAAATTCTCAAAGTTTTGCGGGAGCAGGCGGGAGTGGACATACACATTGCGGTTGTGGACGGTAATGGTCAGAAATTCAGCGAGAGCGGGCAGGAGCAGGATGAAGAAAACAGTCCCGCGCAGGGCTCTGCTCCAGACTACTGACTACTACCGTGTGACTTGCAAATGTTATTAATATGTGATCTGGAGAGCTGTTAGTGTGTTTCCAGCACACACTGAGTAAATCCTCTCGTTTAACTTTGCAACAGAGACATTTTAACTTTGTGCTGTGTGTTCTGTGCTCTGTGTTGACCAGAAACTTCAAGTATAAAACTTCAAAATAGAAGCACCAGTGGTTCCGCTTTGATTTATTATACTATCATACAGTACTGTAACAGTACTCTATTATCAAAACAGCATTTTATTTAACTTAATTATACAGTACTTTATTTAGCTTTACTGTAACTGTAGTTCATTACATAATTTTGTATTTTAGTGGTCTACAGTACTTTGAAGGAGGGGGCCTCCCTATTGTAGTGGTTAGAGCACTCGTCCTCCATGCGGAAGGTCCAGGATTTCAAATCCTGCTGGGGTCCACATCAGCAAAGAAATGTGGTCGCAAGAGGTTCCCACCACCAAATCAAACAGGATCAGATTCCTGAAGGAGTAACTCCGGAATCTGAGGCAAGTCTCAAGCCCGTTGTAGACGGGAGGTTCCAGACATAAAAAAAACGGATTCATACAGTACTTTAAAGGAGATTTCAAAATACTGCGATATGTATCATGTATTGTGATATAGCCTAAAAATATCACAATATTATTTTTAAGCCATATCACCCTGGCCTTGTTGATCATATTTCAACTATAGTAAGATCAAACTGTACTGATATTTGTACTTAAGAAAATCCAAAGGCACACCAAATCAAGTTCTTTTCCTCAGTCTTTTGAAGAGTTGGGTATAAATCCTAAATATGACTTACGGAGCAGTGGAAATGTACAGTGTAAGAACGACTGTCAACAGGGGGTTAGTAAATATTCTTTGATCAGACATTTCTCTATCTGAGTCATAATTTTGCTAATTTTATCCTGTATTATTGTATTATTTTGTTAATGTTTTACATGTATCAGGATAACTTCTGTAGGGTTTATTTTGTTAAATGAACAAAACCCTTGAAGAAATAATCCAAGGCACTAAGTATAATAAAAAGCCTCTAAAGTTACATGACAGACTGTTGGCTCAACACCCCAATGGAGGCTTTTAGCTGAGACATGATGAAATATTAAAGTTTGTTCAGTTTACTCAGGGTGCCCAGAACTTCTTTCTTGCTTTGTCTTCGCCTTTTACACCTACATTCGTTGAGCGTTATTTTTTTATGAACACACACTTTTGTTTTCTAAATTTGTTTTAGAAAAAAAGAATTACATTTCTCAAACCAAGTCATCAGGACAACAGCACCAACACTCTGGTATCATATTGACACCATCATAGATGTGAGGAGGTCACTGTATGTTGGCATACCCAAACTTACTGACACATAAGAGGACATACATTTCTTTAGAATTATAATTCTGGCTATTGTTAAAGCTGCAGTAGTAATAAACAGTTAGTATAAACAAAACTGCAGCATATCCACCATATCAGTAGTGATAAAATGACTAGATGATGTCTGATTTTAATAATGAGGCCATACAAAATCAAGCCAATGTCCGTAATATCACACCAAACCTACTGACCACTGCTGGAGTGCAGTAATTATATCTGGAGGGTTTCAAACAACATGATTGCTCCTCAGCGCTGGGCTGCAAGCATCAAGAACACTCTCAAAGAGTCTAATTTACAATCAGAACGCGAATACCCTCACCAGCAGTGTATTGTGAAAAACTTAGCAATCTCCCTCGATCCCCGTCCAGTATGAAAAAGTACAGGCAAGGGGAACATCAGCTTATTGATGCAGAGAAATAGCTGAGACAACTTGAATTCCAATGTCCAAAACCAAATGTCTCTGAAGGACCAGGGATGGAGCTGAGGCATTTATGAATAACTACATATGTTTTCTGTGAACCCCTCAGGCGAAGGACAACCAAGCAAGAAAGACACAAACAGACACAAACCTTTTCTAATGAGCCTTGTAATCAAAGCAAATAGTAAATCAGCTCATAAAACCCCTGGCTTAATTGCAGCTACTGCACAGTCTTTCATATGACAAGGTCAATTTACAAAAGGTATTTCATTTTCAGAGGCTTGCATTTACTTTACCCAGCTTAACATAAAACCGGTACTCTGAATGTATGCCATAAGTTGACCTTTAATTAACGGCAGTCTTCAGCTAAAGACCATTGACTCATTGAAAAAGGAAAGCACTTTTTCACTGACCTGAAAATTACCCAAAAATACAGGAGATAACGGAACACAGCAAAAACTAAGCCTTACAGTTTTGCATTCTCAAGGTTTTATTGTAACTTCGTCAGGCTCAACTCAGGTGTTTAGAAATCAGTAAACAAGGTATATTATGCACTGCTTACTGTCAATCACCTGACACCAACAGGAAGGAATGAAAGTCTCCAGGAACTAATCCCTAAAAAACCTGTCGCCTTACAGTCTTTATTGCTACATTCATTTTTCCATATTTAGGGCCTTGTTGTTACTGGTAGTTTCACTCTAGTCTTGGTACATTACATTACACTTACCTCGTGGTGTTTTAAAGTGGTTGTTATTGCTCTTTGTAACCTTAAAAATGTTTCTATTTGTTTACTGACATCTGACAACTACCACCTGATTTTTCACAAAATAATTTATACATATTGTAAAATAGGACTTCTTTTAAAAATATATGTCTGTATCTGTCAACATCATCCTCCATCTTTCACTCAACAGCTTTAGCATTGGGACTTGCCTCACTCTGCCTTGAGGAGCTGCCAACCAACTTAAAAGACAGATGTTCATGGGTACCTGTGGCTTTCAGAATTGAGATCTCTGTTTGGTGTGCAAATTCTCAATGCAAATATACTGAATATTGGCATACAGCATTGGCTGCATGGGCAGATAATGAGACAATCGGCCCCTGGGCATAGATATGCAAAGGGCCCCACCACATGTGTGAGCAAGACACAGAGGCCTTTTTTAAACAGGAATTGTGCAAATTTGCAGGAAAGCTCAATCAGTCTTCTTTCAGCATTGGCAGTATAAAAACAAAATCAGGGAGTGCGGCAAAATGCCACCTACCTACTTTTGTTCCTACAGTACAGAATGTGCCTTTCTCGGGGCAATGGGGGCGTGAGTAAGTAACAAAACGTGTAGCTCAGTGTGTGACGTAAACAGTGATGTGGGAGGGAAGCCGTGGCTGGCCAGTCCTTCTGCGATTCTCTCATAAGTTGGCCCATCCTTCACCATCCCCGTCATCTGACGGTTAATGGCCTCTTCGTTTGCGAGGGCAAGGAGGGCGCGCAATTCCTTGTCTCCCCAGTTGCTCATCTTTACAGTGTCTGTCAGGTTGCGTTTCCCTCTTGCTACTAGCTGCTCGCTAATTCCTGCTATCAGCTGTATCCTGTTTATCCACCGCCAGTGGGTCGCACGTGCGGCGTCATCAACAGCTCCTCCCACAAGTCATCAACAGCCCCTCCCGTGGCGGAAGGGCGCCTCGTTCTGTTTAAACCAAAAAGCTTCCGCCAATATGCAGAAAATTGGACACCTCGGATCAACTCGCCAATCCAGCTCTGTGTGTCTAAATGCTCGCAACTTGCCAGCAAAAGGGCCCAACATTTGAAGAAAATCTGGCAGTGTAAAAGGGGCCATAGACTTTGTGGTGATTTTGCCACTTTTTTTTGTTGGTGTCGTTTTGCTTCTCTTTGTAGTTGTTATGCATCTTTCTGTCATTTTGTGTCTCTTTGTGGTTGTTGTGCCCCTTTATATAGTTATTTTGTATCACTTTTCGGTTGTTTTGCATTCTCAAGGCATCCTTTTATGGGTTTGTGCTCTCTTTGTTTATTCTGTGTCTGTCTGTGGTCATTTTGAGTCTCCTCTTGGTAAGTGGGGGGGGGGCTGACATATAGGGCCCCTGGGCTTGTGCCCAGTAGGCCTGTTCAGAAATTCATCCATGATTGGCTTTTGAGACTTTTTACCCTCAAATGCCTTATAGTTACCAGCTACACAAAAAGCACATGGTACACATAATTTTAGCCCGAATTTGATCTCTGTTTTGATTTATAGTGGCAGAGTGTATTGAACTCTCTGAATGTAACCATTGTTTTTTTCTCAAAATTTCTAATATAATCCTCCTGCTGTGATGCCGAGACAAACAGATGAAACAAGATGTTGGTGATTTAATCAAAACACAAATTAGAGAGAGTTCTGTTGTAGCAATAATACTTAAGAGATTTAAATTAGTGCATAATGTAACAGTTATGAAGCACTTGGAGTGATACATGATGATTCAGGAAGAGGTGTCATGCATTGCACTGCTTAAGCTGTGCTCATATTTGCCCCAGAAACCATGTACTGTGTAACATCTTCTTAGGTGTGAGTGCATGCTGGGATGCTTCATGGTGAAAGATTTACAGCCCAGGGTTCATCAAACAGTGGCTTTGCTGTCCATCTCACCGGCAGCTCGATGTCATGACTGCACGCTACACAGGCAGATTCATGACTTTTTGTGGCAGGAGGAAAGGAAGCGTGGCTTGGTTTCAAGTTGTTTAAATGAAGTCCTGCTTTGTAATGCCAGATATTGAGCCACTGGCAGTCTATAAATCCCAAGTGGCCATGGGAATCTTGTGGCTCAACCGCTTAGTGCAAATTACTGTGTACACATCCCTGCATGGCTTCTAATCCCGCCCATAGCTGTGTTTCTCTGTATCTCCTAATTGCAAAGAGAAGTGTCAGAAAAGCCACATAAAAAGGGCTGACAGCCCATTAAGGAACACTGGATATGCCCACTGTGTCCCACGCAAAATGTATCCAGAGCTCTGAAAGAGACTGGGATCGCTAGCCTGAGTCTTTTTGTTTCTCTCGACTATTATTAAGTAGCAGTTAAAGCATGCTGGTTCACTAACCTCAGCTGAGTGTTTTTTTATGATCCCTGGTGGTGTCTGAGCTGAGGTTCATGATATAAGGCTAAGCTTGAAGTTAGGTATCAACTGACAACATGCTTTATTTGCTTTCAAACCTGACCCTGAGTTTTCATCATGTTTTTAGAAAGAATTTCAGAGAAATTCTTGTTTATTCCATTTCATTATTTATGTTAATTCAACATGATAACATTGTACTCACCAAAGTTATTGCTGGGAACTCAATCAGATGGTCAAAAACAAGAAAATAGTTTACCCAGATTAGCTAAGCCCTGTTTATACCTGGTATTAACATGCAGCTTATGTGATCTGATCATGAGAGGACAGGGTGACATAAAAGTGTAAACGACCACCAAGATGCATCACTGAGATGGTCTCGGACACAGGCAATAATAAAATCTGAAGTGGTCAGCTGGAGACACATGATAGAGTGTGCACTCTAAAAGTGATTCATTGGCGTTAGTGGAAAATGCTTAAAAAACTATTTTTTTCAGCATAAAAAATTAGGCTTGTTCGGGGTGTCGGTGGCTTAGTGGTAGAGCAGGCGCCCCATGTACAAGGCTGTTGCCGCAGTGGCCCGGGTTCAAATCCAGCCTGTGGCCCTTTGCTGCATGTCATCCCCTTTCTCTCTCCCCCCTTCATGCTTACCTGTCCTGTACATTAAAGGGAAATTTCGGTTTATTTCAACCTGTCTCCTATCGTCCTAAATTTGGTTCAAGTGACTAATGACATCCAGATAATAGTTAGCATGTTAGCCGTTAGCCTAGATACAGCCGTAGCGTCAGACCTGTTAAAACGTAATTGAACGGGCATACTTCAAGTGCAAAGTTAGTCCACTAAACAAGCTTTTTTCCACAAAGACTGCCTCATATCGTTAGGATAAATGG